>NC_090696.1:53508342-53811372 GCF_040954835.1 Lepisosteus oculatus
AGGCTGTTGCTGTCCAATCCGCGCTCTCTGGCTCCGTGCCAGGCTGTGCTGTGCGGCTTGCGACGGTGCGCTGCTGATGCTCACTGACCGGCTAGTTAGTGTTGGCTTTAACTAGCACAGTTTGCGCACAGGAGAAAAGATGACTGTGGATCCCAGCAAGTCAGGAAGAGGACCGGTTCGTTTCTGATGAAGAGCTAGTTCTGAATAGCGATTCAGCTGTCCACAGTTCCGACCTGTTCACGAGGCCTGCTGCTGGTTACTCTCTGGCAACCTCCACTCTAGACTCTTAGAACAAAGGAAAGTTCTGACACTCGGACACACTGGCCGTTCCGTGGTTGTCCGGGCTGACTCTCAGGATGGTCAGGAGGCGCGCTGCGAGAATGTCCTGCCCTTGGGAGCCTTCTGCTCCTGGGCCGTCCTGCCCTGGAATTCTTTGAATTCCCTTTAGAACAGTCCACAGAATCCTTTCCAGAATCTTACTGAATCTCACTGAATCTCTCAGGCTCTCTGTGTTGCCTGTTTTTACCTGGAGGAACTTCAGCTCATTGATTGGCTGAAAGTTCCATGGGCATCAGAGTCCCACGTGGGTTACTCGGCCCTACCAGTCCCTGATTGGTTGATCAAGGTGAGATATGAGTCACTTACTCCTGACACTTAGTAATGCAGTCCAGATGTCCAACTGGCACTCCCTAGACAGATAGGCGCCAATGGATAACCATTGATCATGATAGCCAGGCTTAGCTAAGTGCATCCCCCTTTGGGAGCTGTCCTTATCAGGAGAAAACATCTTAAATCACCCTGCATGAATAGTCTCTCTGTGGCTGCACCACAGAGATGAACAGAGAAATGGGGCCTCATTTGGGAAGGCTCAGAACACTTAATTCTTTCTTATTATTAAGCCTCGCCGCTACACTATGTTAAATATTAAAATTATATTAATAATAAATTAAAATTCTGAATGAAAATGAATGAGTTAGCAAACTTGAATACTGTCAATTGAGGGAGTAAAAACCAATTCTACCAGTTTACAACAACCCTTTAATTAAAATAGTACATGTATGTATAAGAAACAAGTAATAGTTTTATTCCATGCTGAAAAAAATAAGAAAGAAAACAGAACGTTTCGGCTGTGGAGCCTTCTTCAGGTGTGAGAAAGACAAGGCAGTAAGCAAAGGTAAGGTAGCGGGAGAACAAAGGCTGGGAGAGAGGAGGAGAGAGAGGCGGGAGCAGGGGACAGAAAGAGAGGCCAATCAAGAGGTGTGAAGTCAGAATAGGTGCAGAGTGGTGTGAAATGAAACCTTCAATGGATGGAGAAAATTTAGAAGAAAAGTAGTCTGTCATTAAGAGAAGGGGGAAGGTGTGATCCTAGCTGCAGGATAATTTTGGTTTCTGTAGTCTTTCAAATGTATGAGAAAGTGCCTGGTGTGGATGGTTGCTGAGGGCGGACAAGGGAGCTGTGAACAAGAAGGTTGCGGAGATTAGGTGGTCGCCGATATGAGATGATGGGACGGTCAGAAAAGAGGGCCCCTATGGAGGGATCATCCTGTTGGATGGAAAAGTTGTCGGTTATAGTCCTGGGGATAGGAAGTGTGTTGGGGTGGAAGGGAAGCACCAAAGGAATGCTGTTGTTACAGCGGGGGTTCCTGATTGAGTTGATGGTCCGAGGGGTGTTTTTTGCTTGGGTGAGGATCCTGTTGGAAAGGGAGGTAGGCAGAAGTGTTAATTAGTTGTCTAGAGGCTTCAAAGATTTATAGGTCCTTATGCCACACCACAAGAGCGCCTCCTTTGTCCGCTGGGTTGATGACGATATTATCTCTGTTGCAGAGAGACTGGAGCACCTGAATTTCTCCTTGGGTGAGGTTGGACCTGTGTTTACTGGGTATAGAGAGTGTCTTGAGAGCTTGATTGGTGCATTGGTTAATTAAATAATCGACCAGCCAGAGGGGGGAGTCCAACAGCTCTGTTTGGGATTCATGTTTTTAATGACATCAGTTACCGGATTGTTGTCAGCTGCCTGTGAAGAACCCTCTAGACAACTAACTGACACTTCTGCCTACCTCCCTCACCAACAGGACCCTACCACTGACTACCAAAAGGAAGTGATATCCACCATCTCCCTTCTTATCAGCAGTAAAGAGCTCCCCCAGGAGGCGAACCGTCTCATCATTGAACATCCACAGGTATCTCAATTTTACCTCCTCCCCAAAATCCAAAAACCAGACACCCCTGGACGTCAGCATGCAACAGTCCGACTACTTACATATCTGCCTTTCTCGACAGCCTCATGAGACCGCCGGATGAAGGTCTTCCCTCATACATCAAGGACACCAACCACGCGCTCCAACTTTTTAATGATTTCCAATTTCAGGTCCCAAATGCTACATATTTTCGATGGACATCACATCTCTTTATACCGTCATGTCCCTGACCTCTACAAGCGATACATTGACAACTGTGTCGTTGCCGCCACATGCTCCAATGACCAGCTTGAGTGCTTTCTGCATTATTTCACCATCTTCCACCCATCCCTCAAATATACGGTTAACATATCTTCCACTACTCTTCTGTTTCTAGACATAAACTTCTCCATCAACTACCCCGACTCTCCACTTTGGATTATTACAGACCCATGGATTCACACAGCTATCTCCAGTAAAGCTCATTTCACCACAAACATACTAAAAACTCTCTCCCCTTTTCACAGTTGCTTCGGCTACGACGATTATGCAGTGACGACATTGACTTCCAGAACCAAGCCCTCCAAATGTACTCCTTTTTCATTAACAGAGGATACCCCAGCAGTGTTATTGACAGGGCAATTTATTTACACTTATATTAATTAATGATATAATTATATTAATATTTCCCTTTAGCAGGCAGCAGTACCAGCTCTATGTTGCCTATATTGTAGCCCCAAGCCAACTATTTTTTGACCGCTCCGCTCAATTAATTTTTTGTTGGTTTTTACCTATGCCTATGCCTATGCCAATTTTTGCTTCAAACTTAAGAAATGGAAACAAAGAAAATGATAAGTAGTGAACTGAAATTTTCTACTTTTTGTACTTGTTTAGTCTTGGAGTAATTTTTTGCTGTGGTAATTTCAATTGCTATTAATTCTAGTCCTGATAAATAATTTTGGGACATGGTGGATCTTAACTTTTAGTTTCAGTTTTGAGAAACTGCATTTACCAGAAGCTACTCTTCTCCCTGTGTGATGCTGGAAGCTGCTTACTTTCATTGTTTGTTGTTCATAATACAGTAACTACAAAATAACATATTGACTTTATGCCAAGGTGTTTTTTTTGTTTGTATCCTATTAAGCTCCAATTTTGTAAGAGCTTATTTCACAACCTTCACATTGTGCTACTAAAAACAACTAGAATGAAAGCAAGAAATATACAACAGGTATTTTAGAATGAAATTACAAAACATCCTTTAGTTTTTTTTTGCTTATTTTGCATATTGTACATCTATCAAATAGTTCTGCTCCCTGACTTGATAGAAGTAGCAACTAACTAGTTTAAGTGAATTACAGTTTCAGCTATAGCCACTGTAACAGGTGTTTTTCCTAATCTCGTTGTCTGTTAATAAGTTCCTGTCCAATGACCTCTGAGGCTTTTGTAAGTATTAATTTGAAGGCAGAGTGATTTGCTTTTGGCAGATGAATGGCGATTCTCCGACTATCCTTTCATGACCTGTTTATACTTGAAAGGAATACAGGAGAAAGATATTTTACTCAGATATTCTATTAAGTCACTTTGCACATTTTAAATATATATAAATATATATACTGTATACAGTATGCGTTGGATTGAGCCCTCAAGCAGGGTGCTTTACGCAGTCTACCGCGAGTTACCGTAAATTCTCGTATAATACCGCAAGTAAAATATTAGTATCCAGAATTTCTGCAAGGTGGAGCTAATAAAGCTCAACCTTTCATGTTTGAGCTGTCGCCATCAAAGTCTTTAACGAAGATATTACTAATAGTATTAATAATGAATGACCTTCCACAAGCTGTAAACTCAAAGTATTGCCCTGGTCCACATTCTTTTTTTCATTGACCGTCTTTGTAAAAGTAACACCACAGCATTTCGCAATCACGCATTTGTTTCCAATCATGCAAAGTACAGTGTAGCGGCAATGCTTGTTAATAAGACAGAATTAAGCGTTGGTATGCTCCTAAAAGAGGCCCCATCTCACCCTCCATCTCTGTGGTGCAGCCACAGAGAAAGAATTCATGCAAGCTGATTTAAGAGTGTTTTCTTGTGATAAGAAACAAGCTCCCAGACGGGGATGCAATTAGCTGAGCCTGGCTATCATGATCAATGGTCATCTATTGGCGCCTATCAGTCTAGGTAGTGCCGAATGGACATCTGGACTGCATTCCTAAGTGTCAAGAGTAAGTGACTTATATCTCACCTTGACCAACCAATCAGGGACTGGCAGGGCGTGGTAATACCACGTGGGTCTCCAATGCCCGCCAAACTCTCAACCAATCAGCACACATCTGGGTCTTGATCAAAAAGGGAGCGCAAGCTCAGTTCTGGGCTCTCCTTGGCCATTTTCGCGCATCCTCAGAGACAATCACGTGACAACTGCTGTTGTCTGCAAAAGGACTTGGACTTTGTTCAAAGCGCGAGGCCGAGGAACCCGTACGTACTCAGAATTCTACCAACGTGAATGCTCCGCTTGATCAACGGCAGCCTACAGTTGGACCCTCGTCGACAACCTGAATAGCTTATTCAGAAGCAGCGCTGGACCGGGAACGAACCAGTTTCTTCCCAGGCAAAAGAGTGACTTGTGAGGACTCGCGGTCACACTCTGTGCATAGAGACTTTCTACTAGCCAGCCGGACTGCTGGTAGATCCCCTCGGAGCAACGACTGCCCTGCGCGCCGCAGTTAGATTCCTCCGCCCGTCCTACTCCGAGCTGCACCTCGACTGGTTGGCCGGTAGCCAGAGGACGCCGTCACAACGCCCATTAGACAACCGCTGGAACAGAGGCTGCAACAGAGCCTGTCAGCTGGTTTGGTGTTCGTGCCGGGAAACTCCAAATCCAAACACAGTGGATAAGTAAACCCCATGTTCTACATTGCGTCTCGAGAATTCAATTGTACCTCAACACAAGTTGTTATCAATTTAATTCATGAGTAATGTATTTACTTCCGAGTTTAGAGTAACAGTGGGTAATAACACTGATTAGCGATTTGGTAACCGAACGATATATATTGACATATATTCTCTGTTGTGTATCTCTTTGTGTTTGCATCTCTTCGAGATTATATACCTTGTATATTGATAACCCTCACCGTAAGGTCTGCCGCTCGTATCCAGGCAGACTAGTATATGTTTGTTGCACAGTTATATTAATAAATGTATCCCGTGTATTGAACCCGTGTGTGTGCGTTGTTAGTTGTTCTGACGATTGATTTTCTAAAAGCCCCGACGAACAACCTCGTGATTACTGCTTCAATTAATAATTGTCTCAGTAAAGCCATCAAAACCACTACATTTAATGGCGTCCCTGGGTGGGCGGAGTTAAGAATGAAATGAGAATCAATCGCACAGAATAACTGATATTGCTGTGAGTTCAAGTTCAGCACAGCGCCGCGGCTTCTATACACGAATACCGGGTGTGCTGATAACTGCGCAAAGAAATCCCCCTGTTTTCTAGCGTTTAGTGTAACGTGTGCTGATTGGAAATCCATCTGCTCGGGTGTTTAAATTCCATACTGTATTTTAGTAAAAGGAAAAAAAAAAGTAATACTCTTAACGTTTCTCTGACGTAATCACAATGGCTGCTAAAATGTCTGAAGTGGAGTCGCTTATAAGTACTATTTTTAGCGACGACAATCCTGGTTACTGGAGCGGTATCGAAAAGTTGAACTTCGATGATATTGAGAAGCTGCAAGTAGATTTAGTAGCTAAAGTAGCGAACCAGCTTAACACAGGAGGGTCCGTGAACGCAGTTCAGGTCCTATCGAGTTTCGCCTTAAATCTAGCTAAACAGCTGGAACTGTCTTTGTCCGAGCTGACAAAGTTTCAAAAGCTTCAGGGAAAGCTAGAAAGATATAAGGCGGAGCGAGTTGAGTTGTTGGATATAATCAGAGAAAAGAGAGTGAAAAATGAGGAAAGTGAAGACAGACTCAGGGAAGTTTTAGGTAAATTAGATGACCTGTCTGCTAGAGAAACTGCGGCTGAGGTAGCTAGGAGAGACCTGGAAGCGAGCTTGAAAGAAAAAGAAAAAGAAATTGAGAGTTTAAATGAACTCAGCCAGGAAAGGCAAAAGGAGTTAGATGCTTTTGTACTGGAAGCAAAACAGGCTAGATCCCACTTGCATGCCAGCCCACCTAGCAGCCCGGAGCCCTCACCCAGCGCGCCGGGAGGAGGTTTCTCCCGGCCAGGGTCTGTGGTCGGATCGGCATGGGGGAGATCGCCGAGTCCTGCGCGAAACGCAAGGGCGATGCAATTCAGGCAGAGACCCCCTGCTCCTGATCACGGCCGTCCCCCTGCCCGCGGAGAAACCGTAAAAATTAATCTCCACTCCCTGAGGCAGTTAGCCAAAGATGTAGAAAGGTTTGACCCGTCAGTGTCAGGGAATAATGTGGAAACCTACATCGATGAGCTGAGACATACTTTGCAGTTTATGCCCGGAGCGTCCGAACAGGAAAAGGCTTTGTTAGTAAGGAAAACTACTAGCCGAGCGGTACACGAGTGGATGTCCAGACAAGGACCGGAGGTCTGTAATAGCTTTGAGGAGCTGTGTCAGGCAATGATCGGAGAATTTTCGGCTTTTATCGATCCCATAGCTGCCGTGGCCGCTGCGCACCATATTAAGCACGAAAAAGCTGAAGCCCCTCGCGACTATTATGAGAGGCTTAGGCGCACTTATTTTGCAGGGCGGAATGAAGAGGGTTGCGAAGAGAACGTGAATTTCAAAGGTTTATTCATTGCTAATCTGCATCCCTCAGTCAGGAAAATGATTGTGATTCACACAGATGCAAAAGCGATGAAAATGGCTGACATTAGAAGGTTGGCTCAAAAAGCCTGGGGAGCTGAAGTCTCTGCTTCCTCAGAGCGAAAACCTGCTAAAACGGCCGTGTTCGCCACTAAGGCCAGCAGGGTTGACGACTCGCCTCAGCTCGAGGGAGCTGAGGTTCCTGAGCCCTATAAGCCCCGGTGCAAAATAGGGAGGCAGGACCGCACTAAGCGTCAGAGCCGCCGTGAGCGCTACGGGGAAGGCAAGGGCTCAGGCAGAGCCTATCATAAGGCTGGACGAAGGGAGTCGACTGCAGCCCGCCTGGCCCGGCTTGAACAAGCCCTGCTTGAGAGACCAGGACAGGGTAAACCTTCCGCACCGAATGCCGGAAGCGTGAATGAGCTTAGGGGGACCACGCCCCTTCTCACTGGAGGAGGCGGGGATCCACCCCAAACCCCTCCCTCAGTCTATCTGATTGGGTGGGAGGGTTCCTGCCTGAAAGAAGGCTGTGACTCTGAGTTGGGCGCTGACCCCGCCCCTGAAGTCAAAGGAAAGGCAGGCTTCCAACAATTCTTAGGGAATCTCAGCCAGAAAGGCAAAGCAAGGCGTCTTAGATAGAGAAGCACTGATTGACACTGGGGCTGAAATTAGTCTGATGTCAGCCGATCTACTCAGCGAGCTCAAACGAGTAGCGAAAGGAAAAGGCATCAGACTTAAGGTAGAACCGTGTAAGATAGATATTTCCAGCTATACCCAGGATCATGCCAGGATCACACACCGAGTGTGGGTGGCTCTTAGGTTCGGGCCAATGAATGTGGTGCATCCTGTTTACATCTCTAGGTTTAAAACAGAGCCACTACTCATTGGCCAAGACCTGCTTGACAGGCTGGAGCCTCTGGTGGACTGCCATCGTGGAAAATTGTGGGCTCAGGTCAAAAACCCTAAGCCTGTCGTACAGCAAAAAGGGGGGTTCAGTGGTTATGCTGTGACCACACAGTGCCCACTGAACACTATAGCTGAGTTGGAGGTTCCACCTGGTTCCTCTGGACGAGAAATAAATGTCTCTTCTTGCTTTCCAAAACTACAGGGAAGTCCTGCCCAGGCCAGCACTCCCACGGTCTCCCAACTACAGGAGCAGTGCTCCGAGCAGCTGCTTGACCCGCCAGGTAAAGCACACCCCTTTTTCATCCCTGAAGAAGAGTGGATCTCCCTGTCTGGTAATGAATGGGAGTCCTTTCTGTGCGCCCTGGTACCTCAGGGGGACCAGGACTACCACCCCATGGTGGTGGGAGGGGTCCAGGTGGCAGAAGTGCAGGTTGACGATGTAATTCTCAGCCTCAGCTCTGAGAAGTCCATAATCAGTGAAGGTCTGTTCAAGGACCTGTCGCGAAGCCGTCAGGTGACCCTGGTGACGCAGTCACAGGTTCTGTGGTTCTGTAGCACCTCAGCTGGCCCATTCGGTCTGTATTGGTGCAGACCTGTTGGTTCGACTGGGCGCCCAGCTGGACACAGTAAACAGTGTGCTGTGGACACGGGTGAACCCAGATGCCCATTCTCTAAGCGGCGACCCCGAGAACATTCGGTCAGGTCAGACCATTCCTCAGGCCTGCCAGGTAGTAAACGAATCGGACCTGATCGTTCCTGCATCAACAGCAGGGTTTCCGGTACGCCTTGTCCTGAAGAAGGGACAGAGAATGGATGCTGAGATGGTTTTCTTCCAACCATCAGCTCAGTTTATCAGACTGAACCTAGCAGTCTGTGGTACCCCCAGACTGGAACGGAATGGCCGAGCCACCGGCCTGTTGGTGCAGAACATAGCAAAACAAGATGTCAAAATCCCTGCTCGCACTGACATGGGACTGGTAATTGACAATGGTTTCTATGATTTCGAACTGGCCATCCCAGTACTGGGGCAGCTCCCTGGTCCCTTGGCCAGGGAGGGGGGAAACGAGCAGGTGTACTACACCTACCCCCGGCGGATGATCGCAATTATGCCAATAGAGGGATTCTGCAACCAGGAGGTGTGCAGAGTGGACCTTAGTGATAAGGATGAGATGGTTGTGTACACAGTACACGCAGGTGTTCCGACGGACCACTCAGCTAAGAGTGCGACCCGGGATACCGCCATGCCGTCAAAAGCGGGGTTCCTAGAGCAGGTACAGGAACAGGTTGGTAAGGCAGATGCCCTGGAAACGGAAAGCCAGCGTCAGCAGCTGCTTCAGATCTTCCAGGATTTCCAGGAAGTGTTTGCACGGGACGCCTATGACTGCGGGGTGACGGATTTGCACACAGTGCGCATTCCCACAGCTCCTGGCGCCCGCCCAACCTATGTCAGGCAGTATCGCATTCCCCTCATAGCATACGAGTCCATAAAGCAGACGTTGGATTCTCTACTAGAGCGTCAGATCATAAGGGAGTGTAACTCCACTTATAACTCCCCACTGTGGCCGGTGCTGAAACCCAATGGTAAGTGGCGTCTGACCATTGACTACCGGCAGCTGAATAAACAGGTTCCTTTGTCACGATGGCCAATGATCTACTTAGATCAGGAGTTAGCCAAGGTGACAACAGCGAAATATTTCACCACACTGGATGTGGCCAATGGGTTCTGGACCCTTAAGGTAGAACCGACAGACCAGTACAAACTGGCCTTTTCCTTCGGAAACAGGCAGTTCACCTGGAATCGATGCCCCTTTGGGTATTCCAACTCCCCAGCGGAGTTCAACATATTTCTGCACAAAGCCATGAGTGATGCAGCCGCCAGGGGCAACCTGGTCTATGTGGACGATATTCTGATGCGGAGTCAGACCTGGGAAGAACACATGGCCGAGATCAGGCATGTGTTGACCCAGCTCTCCCGTGCAGGGGCCAAACTGTCTCTGGCCAAGGGACAGTGGTGTAGGACCCAAGTGGAGTACGTGGGACTATTGGTTGGAGCCCAAGGCATACAGCCACAGTCCAGCAGAGTCCAAGCTATCCAGAATATGAAGTCGCCCACTAACCTGTCTGAACTGCGCAGCTTTCTGGGAGTATGTAATTATTCCCGGCAGTTCATTGAGGATTACGCTGAAATAGCAAGGCCCCTCCACAAGCTGTTGCAGAAAGACGTGCCCTTTGAGTGGGGACCTTCCCCAGAACAGGCTGTGATGGAGCTGAAGCGCAAACTCGGTAGTGCGCCGTGCTTGGCCTACCCTGACAAAAATAAGGTCTTCTACCTTGAAGCAGGGTTCTCAGAGCACTGCCTTGGGGCTGCTCTGAGTCAGGAATATGACCAAGAGCGAAGGGTGGTGGCGTATGCCAGTCGAGCCCTGACCCCAGTGGAGCAAAAGTTCTTGGACTGCGAGAAGGCCCTGTTGTCTACGGTCTGGTCGGTAGAACACTTCCGTAGTTGTGTTGGGGGACAAAAGATCATCATCGAAACCTGCCACCAACCTGTGACATTCCTGCATAGCCAGAGACTGAAAGCAGGCAGGGTGTCAAATAGCAGGATTGTGGCATGGATGATGGCCCTACAAGGCTATGAGATAGAGGTACGTTATGCACAGAGCAAGAAAATGTACCTGGGACAGGGCCTGGCTTTGGGCCAAGTGTGTCACGGCTGTGACACTGACATGGAAGCTCCAGAAATGATTCCCGCTGCTGAGCTACAGAACAATCATCGGTACTACGATGAGAACGTGGGCCAGGGCTTACCCATGGCCTATGTTGACGGTTGCTCTTTTCGCCACGAACAGCAGGTGCTAGCAGGGGTAGGTGTAGTCTGGCAAGACAATACTCCCTGTGGGCCGACCCGCTATAAGCTAGGACCAAAGACTAGTCAGTATGCGGAAGTAGCTGGGGTGCTGATCACCCTCCAGCAGGCCCTGACAAATGGCCTTAAACAATTTGTCATCTGTAGTGACTCCAACTACGCCCGACATAGCTTCGTGTCCCATCTTCCGTATTGGAAGGGTAACGGCATGAAAAATGCCCGGGGCAAGGAAGTAAAGAACAAAGAGTTGTTCCTGGCCAGTGACAAGCTCACGACCGAGGCTGGAATGATGGTTTACTGGAGGAAGGTGAAGGGACACTCCCAGGTGAAGGGACCCGACAAAGACGGGAATGATGAGGCCGACCGGCTGGCCAAATCTGGCGCCTTAGAGGGTGATCCCTGGCAGTTCCAGCAGGAATGGCTACCCCCAGAAACCGTGGCTGAGGTCAAGGCGGTCACCCGAAGCAGGGCTAGAAAGGATGTCGGAGCCGACCCTCAATCTGTAGTGCTTGGGTCACAGGGTTTTAACACCGATCTTGCGGAAATGCAGAAACAGGACCCAGCAATTGGGCAAATGTATCAGCATATCGCTGACCCAGTGCGTCAACCTCTTTCGGAGCAGGTGCTGAGCCAGTCTCCGGAGCTGAAGGAGCTGGCAGAGGTGAAAGACAACCTAAAAATTATAAAGGGGTTGTTGGTTTGTGTACCAGTTGCACAAGGTGTCCCAAAGTGGGTAGTTCCCCGCTGTCATCGGGGGGTCATGATCCAACACGCTCATGACGAACCCTGTGGGGTCACAGGGGAATCAAGGCCACGTACGACACTATCCAGCAGGTGGCATTCTGGCCTCACATGGGCCAAGACATCGCCGCGTATGTAAAGGGGTGTCTGACGTGTAGCCAGTTCCAACCATCACGGCCCTTGCACCGTGCACCACTCCAGAAAAAGGGCATGACATTCCCCTGGTCCAATCTACAAATGGATTGGGTGGGGCCGCTGGTGAGGTCATCCAGAGGGAACAAATATTTCCTCACTGTTACGTGTGCATTCACAAAATGGATTGAGTGCCTCCCAGCACCCAACGACACGGCAGAGACAACTGCAGTGCTGTTGGTGAACCATGTGTTCAGTCGATGGGGACTCCCCCTGACCGTGGACTCGGATCGGGGAACCCATTTCACAGCTACAGTAATGGCAACCCTGTGGAATATGCTTGGGGTCAAGGCCCAGTTGCATATCTCCTACCACCCTCAATCCTCGGGCCAGGCAGAAAGGGCAAACCGAACGGTGGTTAGTATGCTCAAAAAGTTTGTCTCCACCAACAGTAGGGACTGGGACATTAAGCTGCCCCTGGTTCTGATGGCCATCCGAGCCACGCCCCATTGCTCTACGGGGGTCCCACCTTTTGAGATGATGACAGGTCGGAAGATGACTCTTCCCCTACACTGTCTCTATGGGGTGGAGGACCTGAGCACGACGGGGGCTGCTACGGCCCATCAGTATGTGTCAGACCTGCGAGCACATCTGCAGGAACCTTTGCTTTTGCCCAGAACAATCTGGGAAGGAGTGCAGAGGGTAGGAAAGCATACTATGACCGAAAGGCAGTTAACCAGGAACTCCAAGTAGGAGACAAGGTCCTGTACTTCCAATTTGCCAAACCCACAGGGGTGGCCCGGAAGTTCTTACCCAGTTGGACAGGACCCCACGAGATTGTCGATAAGGTATCACCGGTAGCTTATCGAATTCGGATTGAAAAGGGAAGGCAATCTCTGGTCTACAAGTGGGTGCATCGCAACCACCTCCGGTTGTATCGCCCATCTCAAATGGCGCCAGAGGACACAGAATAGGGTTAAAAGTCTAAACCCGATCAAAGAGGGGGGTGCCCCTTTGTAGTTGCAGGTAGTTAGGTACTGTAGTGTAGGTCCTGCTAGGAAAATATATTCAAAAATATAGTGGAACTGTACCATGTGCCTCATCTGTGTTCCAGAATGGGAATCCTAAAACTGCCACGGCTGGTCCTGACAGTACTGTGGATCGCCTCGACACAGCCCCTTGAAGTTGTGGAACCCGGTCCTCCTACCAGCATAGTCCTGCAGGACGCTCCCGGATTGTTGTTAACAAATTGCAGAACATATACTCAGCGAGTGTATGTACGGCTGGACCCACATGATGTGTTTCGGAAGCACATCAGCATGAACAGTAGGGTGTCCTATCATGGTAGGCAGTGGGCTGGGGATACTGTATGGCATGCCCAGCTAGACACTATACACATGCTCCGCCAGCTGAGGAAGGCAACAGTCACCCAGGAGGAGATGACAGGCCTCAGCCGCCCCAAAAGGTTCTTGGGGGGTCTGATTGCTGCGGCCTCCGCCGTGGGTTCGCTATTTTCAGCGGGTCTGTTTGCTGCTAACACTGTCACCCTGACCACCCTGAGAAGGCAGGTGTCTGGGTTACGTAAGGAAATGCCAGAAATTTATGACAAGCTGTATCAACAGCAGCAGCGGCTGGAAAGCCTAGGGAAAACCTTACAGGGCACAATTTTAGCAGTAAACCTTCATGCAGCACTGTTAAATAACACCCTCCACACCGTGGGCAGGATTGTCGACGTGTTACAGTGGGAGTATGCTTATGTGCAACAGGTCAGAATGCTAATGCAGGATAATGCAGGATCTGCTTAGGGAGCTTAGTGCCACAGTAACTAGCCTAGCCATGGGACAGATTCCAACCTACTTGGTTCCACTGTCCTTAGTAGAAGAAGTACTGAAGACAACCACTTCCGAGATGGTGCAGCCATTGCAAGTACATCTTGCATACAGTCTAGGCAGTGCCATTCCCATACATGTTAACCCCGAAGCCAAGGAAATAGGTTTCCTGTTGAACCTTCCCATCGTGAGTAGCAAGGATATCTATAGACTCAAGTCTATATTGAACGTTGGCTTCTGGAGGGGGGACATGCATGTGAAGTTGACCACCCCACCGCTCGTAGCTTACCAGGAGGATGATCCAAATTTGTACCTTGTTCCAAACCTGGAACTGTGTATATCAACCAAGGATATCCACTGGGTATGCCCAAGTAAGCCATTCCTTAGGGACACAACTCAGAGGTTGTGTGGTATCAGAAAGGGGGCTGCCACTGAAAAGTGTAAAGCCACAGTGACGAGCAAACGTGAGGTTAACGAACCCCAGGTTGAGCAGGTGGGAAAGAAATGGCTGGTCAGCACACCACAATTAACGGTTACAATAACCTATGACAGACATGATACAGCTACCGAAGTGCAGCTACCCAACCAAACAGTTTTTCTACAAGTTCCTGAAGGAGCTATAGTGCATCTCAACGATTTAGCACTGTATCACCTGGAGTCAGAACTATATGAAACGGAACTCGAGATTGTGGACGCTTTCAGAGGACACAGCGTTGACTTGGATGAGAGAATCCAAGAGACAGTAAGTCTTGAGGGTGTACAGGTAGTCGAATTTGTTCTCAACGACACAAACTTAAAAACTACACTGGTAGGTCCCAAGCACAGTCATTGTGGATCCTCTGGGGCGCTAGGAACAGTAAACGTGGTCATCTTGACACTGCTGCTGGGTAGCTGGATCATGGCTGGGGTAATGTGTTGGATGCTGTTCTCTTGTATCAAAGCCTTGCGGGGTAGTTTGAATGAGACAAAGGGAGCAATGGTTTATCACCGAAATCAGGTAACCACGCCCAAGCGTCTGCCTGCTGCAGAGCTATCCGATACTGATAGTGAACTGCCGGAAGTTTAAGGTCTAGGGCTAATGATGACGCCCGATGCCTCATTTCTATGTACCTTATAACTAAGAGCAGGTATAAGCAATGTTCTTTCCAACACTATTTCCTGTACAAATTCTCAAGAGGTAATGTGAATATTGGGTGGTAGAATCCACCGGGGTACAACAGACATCACTTAACTCTGTTTTGTTTTGAAGGCAACAATGCCTCAGGACCTCGTGACCTTCAAAAAGGGGGGATATGTAGCGGCAATGCTTGTTAATAAGACAGAATTAAGCGTTGGTATGCTCCTAAAAGAGGCCCCATCTCACCCTCCATCTCTGTGGTGCAGCCACAGAGAAAGAATTCATGCAAGCTGATTTAAGAGTGTTTTCTTGTGATAAGAAACAAGCTCCCAGACGGGGATGCAATTAGCTGAGCCTGGCTATCATGATCAATGGTCATCTATTGGCGCCTATCAGTCTAGGGAGTGCCGAATGGACATCTGGACTGCATTCCTTAGTGTCAAGAGTAAGTGACTTATATCTCACCTTGACCAACCAATCAGGGACTGGCAGGGCGTGGTAATACCACGTGGGTCTCCAATGCCCGCCAAACTCTCAACCAATCAGCACACATCTGGGTCTTGATCAAAAAGGGAGCGCAAGCTCAGTTCTGGGCTCTCCTTGGCCATTTTCGCGCATCCTCAGAGACAATCACGTGACAACTGCTGTTGTCTGCAAAAGGACTTGGACTTTGTTCAAAGCGCGAGGCCGAGGAACCCGTACGTACTCAGAATTCTACCAACGTGAATGCTCCGCTTGATCAACGGCAGCCTACAGTTGGACCCTCGTCGACAACCTGAATAGCTTATTCAGAAGCAGCGCTGGACCGGGAACGAACCAGTTTCTTCCCAGGCAAAAGAGTGACTTGTGAGGACTCGCGGTCACACTCTGTGCATAGAGACTTTCTACTAGCCAGCCGGACTGCTGGTAGATCCCCTCGGAGCAACGACTGCCCTGCGCGCCGCAGTTAGATTCCTCCGCCCGTCCTACTCCGAGCTGCACCTCGACTGGTTGGCCGGTAGCCAGAGGACGCCGTCACAACGCCCATTAGACAACCGCTGGAACAGAGGCTGCAACAGAGCCTGTCAGCTGGTTTGGTGTTCGTGCCGGGAAACTCCAAATCCAAACACAGTGGATAAGTAAACCCCATGTTCTACATTGCGTCTCGAGAATTCAATTGTACCTCAACACAAGTTGTTATCAATTTAATTCATGAGTAATGTATTTACTTCCGAGTTTAGAGTAACAGTGGGTAATAACACTGATTAGCGATTTGGTAACCGAACGATATATATTGACATATATTCTCTGTTGTGTATCTCTTTGTGTTTGCATCTCTTCGAGATTATATACCTTGTATATTGATAACCCTCACCGTAAGGTCTGCCGCTCGTATCCAGGCAGACTAGTATATGTTTGTTGCACAGTTATATTAATAAATGTATCCCGTGTATTGAACCCGTGTGTGTGCGTTGTTAGTTGTTCTGACGATTGATTTTCTAAAAGCCCCGACGAACAACCTCGTGATTACTGCTTCAATTAATAATTGTCTCAGTAAAGCCATCAAAACCACTACATTTAATGGCGTCCCTGGGTGGGCGGAGTTAAGAATGAAATGAGAATCAATCGCACAGAATAACTGATATTGCTGTGAGTTCAAGTTCAGCACAGCGCCGCGGCTTCTATACACGAATACCGGGTGTGCTGATAACTGCGCAAAGAAATCCCCCTGTTTTCTAGCGTTTAGTGTAACGTGTGCTGATTGGAAATCCATCTGCTCGGGTGTTTAAATTCCATACTGTATTTTAGTAAAAGGAAAAAAAAAAGTAATACTCTTAACGTTTCTCTGACGTAATCACAATGGCTGCTAAAATGTCTGAAGTGGAGTCGCTTATAAGTACTATTTTTAGCGACGACAATCCTGGTTACTGGAGCGGTATCGAAAAGTTGAACTTCGATGATATTGAGAAGCTGCAAGTAGATTTAGTAGCTAAAGTAGCGAACCAGCTTAACACAGGAGGGTCCGTGAACGCAGTTCAGGTCCTATCGAGTTTCGCCTTAAATCTAGCTAATCTAGCCCCGACGAACAACCTCGTGATTACTGCTACAATTAATAATTGTCTCAGTAAACCCATCAAAACCACTACAACAGTAATATTTGAGAATCGATTCACCATGCCTTTCACATGCTCATAAAAGAGACTGATTTAGGAACATAAACATATTACCATATGCAAACTGTACTGTATACAGTATGTAAATGTATATTTAATGTCTTAACTGTGCCCGTTTAAGTATTGAATATTTATATGGAATTTTACCACTGAAGGGAAATCTCAGTACCTGAGCATAAAAAGAATAGGAGCATACTCTAACGCGTGTGAAGGCCATAAACAATATTAATTTTGGAATTTAAACATACAGTATATGGCTGGACTCGGTACTTTAAAGAAAGCATACACACCAGTATTCCATTTCTCCCTAAACATTTTAAGCATCGAAGTCTTTAACTAACGTGATACCGGAGTCAACAAGCATACTTTTAGAATTTGATTAAAAGGGAATATAATATGGAATTGTGTATCTAAAGAAATTATTAACTATATAATTATATTCATGTACCACAACACAAGAATAGTACACCAAGCGACCTTGCCAGTGGTATAGTGGGTTAGGTTCTTAACTTCCATGTCACATGGTCTGTGATCAAATCCTGCTGGAGCCATGAATTTCTTTTAACAAACATTTATTTGAAAAAATGAAACGTTTCCCTGGGTCAGAGATTAAATAAAACTTCACTCGCACCAAACAAATTTATATTTCTAAATTTCACAACATGATCGAATTTAAGTAATTTTCATAACAATGAATAGTCACCTAGGCGTTACAATATAAACATTTATTTTGATTTAAATCGCGGGTTTAAATATATGTGTTTTTTGATTCACAATCAGACAAATGCAACATAAATTGATACTGTATCTTTGTCTTCTAAGTATCTTAATAAACTTTCAGCATAGCTTTCTCACCGTTTAGATTTATTTTTCTTGGGATCTTGGGATCAAACGTGGAAAGATTAGATTGTAATCGTTTTTTTTTAATATATTTTAGAAAAGTGTAATCTATACTAAAAGGCTGTACACCACCTGCTATAAAGATACATATTGTAATACTTTCAGGTTCGGATAGGACAGACACAAGAACTCAGACTTGCGGAGTTAAAGCAAGTTAAAGACTTGATTTTATATATCATATATTTATATTTTATATAACTGTGTCTGGAGAGAATCCAGGGTTCAACCACACGGCTGTGCAGCTGTGCCAGCACAGGAGGCTCTACTGTACACAGAGAGGGGCAGGAGGGGGGAACAAGCTGTCCAGCCGTGTGGAATGCTACAGAACCCTAAACAGACAATACACACTAGCTGAATATTTGAATGAGATATCCAGACACAGCTGGATGAGCTCCACCAGCCAAGACTGGCAAATAAGATACACTCCACAGACATTCACAACAGCGACATATCATAAAACGTTTGCACATATTGTTAAATTATTACTTGTTTTTCAGGAAGTTAAAAAAACACTTGAATAACTTATCCAGTCTCTCTAAATAAAATAATTTTTCAAGCTATGCAACTAACGTCGGGCAACGTGCTTTTTTTAACCCAACATTGACAGCCACATCTTAAATCTTGTCAGTCAGCTCTTTTTTCTCTATTTGAATTGTTGTGATTCAAACAACTTGGGACAACAAGTGATCTCAAAATCACCAAGCTCACAGGGCTTCAACAACAGATGTCAATTCCCTTAGTCTTCCTGAAATTGTCAGATTATGAGTGAATAAAAGCATTTTATTAAAAACACATTTGCGTTTGTTTGGGAGCTATATTATGTATTTTTCATATGTAAGATATAATGATGCGTTCCTGCTTACACATCGCACGACTTTAAAAGCTAGAAAAACAGGTTTTGATTCACATTATCTGGCGAGCCTTGTTTTATCTAAGGACAGCACATACAAGGGTTAATTGCACAATGGACCGCACAAAGAAATTTAATATAGTCTTCTTTAGGTGTGAGGGCAGGAGTGGATCGCAGCAGGCATTATCAGCAAATTAGGAAAACAAAGAACAGGACAGGTGAGACGTGTATCCAGAGAGCGAGTGATCAGAAAAAGGAACAGCTGTTAAGCCCAGGTTTTCGACGCAATTGTTTGCTAATGCATCAGACACATTTCCTGGCGTATTGTGTTTTAAATAAAATAGCAGTGTCTTTCCCTGGTATTAGCTCATCGGTATGGTGTAAGTTTTATCTGTACCATACTATACAGTTTATAGGTACAGACTTCAAGCTGCACCACTGTATCGCTGTAGGAGACAGACTATGTCCAAAATAACGAAGATTCTCTCACACCAAATAATGAAGATGAAAAGAAACGGGAGGTCAACAGGGGACATTGTACAGCATTTGGCTTCGATGGACATCTTCGTTTGTGAAAGCACAGTGAGATGACATTATAAAAGGGAGAGGAGGCAAAGAGATTCTAAATCGAGGACGATTCAAAGGTAAATAACTTTCTAAAAATACTTTTCTTGCATGTAAATGCAACTACGCACATTATTTTTAAAACTAACTGTTGATCTCTTTTTTTTCAAGTCCTATTGTGCGAGCTATTGACAGACTCACCGGCGATGCAAGTCCAAAGATGGAGGAAGAACTGACCGAACAAAAGTGTAACAATTTTATTAACAGGCTGTTTCATGTTCTTCCTAGGATTGTTGACCAGGGCGGGGGACATTCGGAAATGTGAGTCTGAGAAAGACAGTCTCACGTTTGTGGACAGTCTGTCCACAAACAAAACATTCCTGTTAGACAAGAGGAATGTAAAAAAAAAACAATTACTTTTTGTCAATGAAACCGGTGTGTCTGTCTCTCTCTGCTGAATGAGTAAAAGCATTTTATTAAAAACGTGTTTCTGTTTGTCTGGGTATTTACTTTGTAATCTGTGGTGCTTTTAACTGTTTTTACATCTACTGTATTGCTTTGAGATGCCACTTTTAAAGGTGATATGCAAAATAAAGTTTTTTATTATTGTTATAGATAAACATGATCAGATTTTCCCTGGTTCAGAAAAAAAGATCTAAAGTATACTAGTTTGTCACTCTTCTCATTCCCTCTTTGCTAAATGGCTTTTCATACTAATCTGATCAATCTAACTGCCTGTTTTCTGTGCTTTCTCTATCCTTTAAAATAAACTATTATTCCACAATGCAGGGTATTACATAGCCAGTTTCACAGGCCAGTTCACAGGTTTGCATGCATAATTTTAATTTTGAAAGCCACTGAGACATCAGGTACTACTGTTGTATTTATGAAAATGAAACAAAACAAAAAGCATACTTATAACTGTGCCATCCTACTCCTTAGTTAATACAATTGATTATTTATAAACAGTTAACATTGTTAGCAAAATATTTTGAATTATATTTCACCCTGTTTTTTCTTTGGTTTTGTATTTAACTTTTTATATGATAGTCAGACTTAATGTATATTTGAACAATGAAAATATATTTTTACAAGATGCGGGGGAAAGTGCAACAACTTATTACAGTGCTAAATTCAATATTAGTGATTACTAATAGTTTATGCTTACACCTAACTTTCTTAATTAGATGTATCTAAAACAGTGAACTACTGTAAGTGTAACATAACATTCAGAAATACAATCGAGAATAGTTTTGTGGTGTTTGTATAGATGAAACGTTCGTAAAATGTATAACGTAACAAAATTAAAGACGATTACAATCTGTAATCTTTCCACTTGTATGTCATCGGAAAATACGAGAAGTTTCTGCTTTGTCTAAGGGTGGTATCAAAAAGTAATCTAAGTGGTGAGAAAGCTGTGCTTAATGATTATTAAGGGACTTAAAAGTAAAAAGAGATGCTTCATATTGCTTGACTAATTTTAAAAACTAAGTTATAAATGCAGACGCTCTCTCGGTGCTGCGCCCGGTCTAAATATTTAAATATACATTCGCCCCGGACAGAGGCCGAAGAGCACCCAGTGCGCGGGGAAGAGCAGGACAGGAGTGAAAGTGGTCAGGGCGGGGTTTAGGAAGGCCGCTGACCAGTGCGGCTGTCATACAGTGAAGCGGGCGTACAGTCTGGGGAGGTATCCGTTTTCCTTGTAAATAGTTCCCTGCTTCTGCACCCCTGGGTCTTACTCTCTCTCTCTTTTCTCTCTCCCTCGGGCGCGCGGGCTAGCAGGTGGTGACGGAGAAGAAAAATAAAGGCTTTCACTTCCTTTAACTCCGCAAGTCTGAGTTCTTGTGTCCGTCTTATCCAAACCCGAAAGTATTACAATATGTATCTGTATAGCAGGTGGTGTACAACTTTTTAGTATAGATTACACTTTTTTAAAAAGTATTTAAAAAATAAAAAAGATTACAATCTAATCCTTCCACGTTTGATCCCAAAATCCCAAGAAAAATAAATCTAAACTATGGAGAAAACTATGCTGAAAGTTTATTAAGATACTGTATCAATTTATGTTGCATTTGTCTGATAATTATTCAAAAAACACATATAATTAAACACCCGTTTGCGATTTAAATCAATAGAAATGTTTATATTGTAACGGATACTGTACAGCCTCCATTTCTCTATTAAAATTTAAAAGATTGTGTGCACAGCCTTAGAGGGGGGTACACTGTCAGTAACAGCTGAAAATCCTCCATACACCCATGTGAAAAATTAATAATGCCAATGTAAACGGCGTATTTAGAATTTGTTGATAATAGAAATGTTAAGTTCTCTAAAGCTTTGTGATAGTTGACCCAGGCAGCAAAAGATCAGCTGAACTGGTAAGATGCGACACCGAAGATATGATTAATAACCTTTTAAATATGAAGGGAGATCTAAAGGGATCCCCCCCGACACACACACACACAATAGAAGCAGGAAGCAGAAGCAGGGACCGTTGTCAGAAGGGAAGAAGGTGACTATTTATTGTTATCAAAAATGACTTAAATTCGAACATGTTGTGATGTTTAGAAATATAAAAGTCAATTAATTATCCATAATATTGCTATTCTATTTTTTCAAAGAAATGTTTGTTAAAAGAAAAGTCCAGCACCAGCTGGATTTGAACACACAACCTGTAGGTTTAGTAATCAAGTACGTAGACCAGTGGGCTACTAGGGAAGGCACATGAAGGAAGAGGCGAAACAGCCCTACACAGCCCTATCGCAGTACATGAATATAATCATATCGTTATTTATTTCTTTAGATACACGATTCCATATTATATTAGCAGAAAGGCTTAAAACTAACACTTTTTTACGCACTATTTCACATGTTAGTTAAAGACTTCGATGCTTAAAATGTTTAGGGAGAAATGGAATACTGGTCTGTATTTATTCTTCAAAGTACCGAGACCAGCCATATACTGTATGTTTATGTTCCAAAATTAATATAGTTTATGGCCTTCACACGCGTTACAGTATGCTCCTATTCTTTTTATGCTCAGCTACTAAGATTTCCCTTCAGTGGTATAAAACAATATAAATATTCAATACTAAAACGGGCACATTTAAATCTTTCTACGACTGACCAACGCACCACAAGTGCCCCTGTCGGTCAACCAAACATGTACCGTGGTATTTTGCATCATTGCGCGTCACAATGCGCAAGGCTGTAGCCAATTACCCATGGTACGTGTCTGTGCCGCGTACTTTGAATGGCTGCATCTGTAGTCTTAAAAGTCAGTTGGCCAGTTTAGTCTTCAAGTCAGTGAGTTAACCAGAGAAAAGGATACTAGAATCAGGTTTGGTTGTAGTACCTACCCTATGGATACCCCATTTTATAGATCTTTCTTTGGGTAATGGATAGTACCTCTGACCCATGGTTTTTGTGAAGTAACCAGCCTGGGATGTGGCTGGGATCCATCTGTGTTATATATAATTAAACGCACAGCATTGATACAGGTTTGCGATGTCTGTTATCTGACAGGCCTCTTAGCCATATTCCTGTGCATTTAGAGAGGGACACCAGGCTGCTTAGTCAAGGCACAGATATGTTTTAATAACACATAGTCCTAAGTAAAATAATAAGACTTGTCCCTACACCACCAATTCAATACCTATCTCATTCCTTCAAAGCCTGCCTTACTGAAATGATAAACTTTCGATTCATACTCTCCCTGATTCAAAGTGTACTTCAAAGCACACCATTATAATCACAGTTTCCACAGATCTCTCATCTCTGTTTGCCTTACTCTGTCTTGCATATTTCAGAATGTAAGATCATTACAAGTACTTTCCAACAAACTGAGTAGAAAAGGCATTAATCTTGTCTAGCATATTGGCTGCTGCTGCTGATATTCTGTCAATTAGGCCTTCTTAAGGACCAGGCCTAAGCCAGTGGAAAACACACAGAAGCAGATTCACATAAAAAAACCCAAGTGTATTGTTTATATATCACCTTTAAAAGTGGCATCTCAAAGCAATACAGTAGATGTAAAAACAGTTAAAAGGACCACAGATTACAAAGTAAATACCCAGAAAAACGCAAACGCATTTTTAATAAAATGCTTCTATTCTTCCAGAGAGAGACAGACACACCGGTTTCATTGACAAAAAGTAATTGTTTTTTTTACATTCCTCTTGTCTAATAGGAAGCTGAGCTGAGACTGGGTTATGTTCCTGCTGTCAGAGGGGGTGGAAAGTGTCCGTGGTCATTTAATTAGTCTCCACAGATTAGCATTAGATGCGTCACAACATGGAGAGGCTTGACTGACTCTCTTGCTTTTCCTCAGACCACCTTTATATACTTAAAACTCTGCCTCCTAATAGCTACTGGGTTTCCACATTCACTCCTTACGACCGTCTATAACTTCCCATATAAGATTACTTATTTATGCTGGCAGCCATTTTGCCCCTTTATCCCCACAACCAAACACACAAACCGACACACCCAAATCACCATAATCACACAGTAAAAGTTATACATAAATCAGTATGCAAATGTGTTTGCTTATAAATATATATTATACATTAGGTCCTTAATGAACTACAGGATGAATAGTTTCATTGGATCGCCAAGCTAAGTGTGATGTAATATGTTTGCATATAATCTTTTGGTGAAGGTATTCCTATAAGCCTTCATCCTCACATATCCTCCCCCTTATGGAAGAGTGCAGCCTGTGGTGACTAGTACAGCAGTTTTCAATCCAGAGTTGCACAACCAATAGTCTGCATCTAAATTACTCTTTCCTGCTGTGGGTTGAATCTGGAAAGAGAAGGGCTGAACAGAAAGGTTCCATCTCATTAAGTGGTTGTAAGAGTCATTCATTGATGACACTGTAAAGCTTTGTGGTCTGTTTCAAAAGAGAAAGTGCTTCCAGGTAGATAGTAATGATAGACAGATAGATACTTTATTGATCCCGTGAGGGAAATTGCAGTGCAATAGCAGCTTTACACAGACAACACAGCCACATTGTAACGAATGATACAATAATAATAATAGTACAATACATACAATACAATCAGTACAGTGAGAGGTGCACTAAAAGAGTTACTCACAGTCCGGACACACAAAGAACAAACTAGAACAGAACAGTACGCAGAAAAATCATATCACACATATGTATATAAATATAGATGTAAATATAGATATAGATATAAATATAAATGTATTGCACGGGTCCCTGGCATATATTGCACAAAAAAATGGTTGTAACAGGAAAAGAAAGAGAACAGATGTAGCAGTAGATGTGGAGATGCGTTCAGTCCATAAACAGGTCTCTGTCAATGTTGCCTCTGCCCAGACGCCAGGTGGATGCATTGTACAGTCTTATGGCAGAAGGCAAGAATGACCTCCTGTAGTGCTCCCTGTCGCACCCTGGATGAATCAGTCTATTGCTGAAAGTGCTCTTCATTTCTACAAGCCTGTCATAGAGGGGATGGGAGATGTTGTACATGATTGCCTCTACTTTGGAGACCATTCTCCTCTCAGCCACTACCTCCAAGGGGTCCAGGTCAGACCCAATGACAGAGCTTGCTTTCCTGATGAGCTTGTTCAGACTTTTAGAATCCACTGCTCTAATCCCAGGGCTCCAGCATATCACTGCGTAGAAAAAGGAACTCGCTACCACCGACTGATAGAACATATGTAGCATCTTACTACATACATTGAAGGACCTGAGCCTCCTCAAGAAGTAAAGTCGGCTCTGTCCCTTCTTATAGATGGCCTCAATGTTCTTAGACCATTCCAGTCTATTGTCGATGTGCACTCCCAGGTACTTGTACGAGTCCACCATCTCCACACCACTCCCATGGATGTAGACAGGAGTAGGTTTGACCTTTTTCCTCCTGAAATCTACCACCAGTTCCTTTGTCTTTGTTACATTCAGTTCCAAATGGTTCTCCCCACACCGCTCCACAAAGCTGCTGACTAGTCCTCTGTACTCCTCCTGTCCACCCTTGATACATCCCACAATTGCAGAGTCATCTGAGAACTTCTGCAGGTGGCATGACTTTGAGTTGTACTTAAAGTCCGAAGTATAGAGGGTGAAGAGGAATGGAGAAAGAGCTGTCCCCTGAGGAGCCCCTGTGTTACTCACTACCTGTTCTGTCACACAGTTCTGAAGTCTCACAGACTGTGGTCTGCCAGTCAGGTAGTCAGTGATCCACAAGGTCATGGAGGCATCAACTTGCATCTCCTCCAGCTTCCTCCTTAGAAGTAACGGCTGTATGGTATTGAAGGCACTGGAGAAGTCGAAAAACTTGATCCTTACAGTGTTGCCAGTCCTGTGCAGGTGTGAGTAGGCCCTTTGCAGCATGTAGAAGATTGCATCCTCCTCACCAATACTGGAGGTGTGTAGCCAATAATGAATGCTATCCAGAACCCATTTAATGGCCAGATGTTGAGTAGTGTCCAGTTTCACTGACTTATATTCACAATATTGTTTGGTGAGGTTCGTGTCTAATTGAAACATTATCCATAATTCTGCACCTGAGTAGATAACAGATCTTCAAACAATTCATAGAATTTTTATTTTTCAAAGCATTTTTGTGAAGTGTGAAATGTTCAATAAATGTTTCTGCTTGAGAGTGGCAGGGAACGTGCAAATACCTCTATTTATAGTTGTGAGAATTTTATGGATTTCTGCATAAATGGCTCCTAAAATGTGATCAGAGCTAATTTCATATTTGGACAAGATGGCAGCTTTTACCAGCTGTTAGTCCCTGCAATCCTTAGTCTCAAGGTAACGTAAGCTTGTCTTGCTTTTCCAGTAAGCACCCCAGCAAGCATATGACCCACTGGTTTTAAGGCCACACGTAGCCTTCATCCATCCATTCATAAGTTGTAGGTTTTGTTATACTTTTCATGACATTTTGGCATGTAAGATACAGTGGATATAAAAAGTCTACACACCCTTATTATAATTGCAGGTTTTTGTGATGTAAATCAAGATAAATCATGTCAGACATTTTTCCATCTTTTAATGTGACCTTGCAACCAACAAAAATCAAGAGAAAAACAAATAGATAATTATTAGGAGCTGTAGCTGTGTCATTTTTTGTTGTTATATTGCTGTATTATTTTCTATAAATTAAACGTATTTCATTCATAGTTACTTAGTTTGGATGATTTATGCAATAGGGCAAACAGAGAAAAACATTTACCAATAGGCAGAAAGAAATTATATAGTTTAACCAGTAGAATTCACTTTGACAGCCCCTTTGTTGTAATCAGAATAGGAATTACACTATTTATGCAATATTTATATCATACACTGTACCATATTAGGCAAGGCTTTGCTTTGCAAGATGGAGCAGATTAAACACTAAAATGTATAAAACAGATTATGCCTTTGTATTTGCTTTCTTCTCACATGTCAATTGTTTAGTGGTTCACACATCAATGAACAGGCATGGGGGTTCAGATGAGACCCTGTAACAGTCTGCCATACAGAATGGAAATTATTTATTTCACTTCCAAGAATTACAGTCACCATTTTTGGTGTCTCTGATGATTGTCTCTGGGAAATTTGACAATCATGAGTCAGTGAGTCAGGACCTCGGTTTCTTAAGTCTTATTTAAAGGATGGCATCTGTTTTGAGCATGGTGTTCCCATCACTATACTGGGGCATTAGGACCCACACAGCCTGCAGGTTGAGAGGTCCCTACTTCCTTGTCCCATTAACACTTCTTCCAGCAGCAAGTTTAGCTTTCCCAGGAGGTTTCCCACCCAAGTACTGGCCAGGCTCACACCTGCTGAGCTTCAGTAGGTTGTCAGTTGTGAGTTGTAGGGTGATATAGCTCCTGGGAAAACCTTCAAGCTCTCAGCTGTGAGCACAACACACTCAATTATTACAATTAATTTAAACAATTAATATATTTTTGTACAATATACCTTTTAACAGGTCTAAAAGACTAAAAAATATCAATGGTATGTAATGTCCCTGTAAGGACTGTGTGATATGCTGTGGTCCATGAGAATCAGGACCGTAGCAAATAACAAGCCGAACTCCAGGTGCAGGGTCTTAGAGCTGCCTTGGGGACCTTTGGATGGAACGAGGGTTATTTGATGTGAGTGAGAGAATGTGCTCAAGCTAAGTGGGTTGTCAGTTATGAGGTGCTGAGTGATATACCTGATCCTGTCCGACTTTCTAACTACATGCCTACTCACGCCGGATCACATAAGGAACAGTCACACACTGCTTTATTATACAAGGGAAGCACTTTTATCATTACGTCCATCCAACAGCTAGCCCCTGCAGTTTCCTCAAAGATGTGCCCAAGGACATTCATGCAAGGGGAAACTGCCGACTGGGGAGAAGAGGCAAGAGAGGAGGTGTTCGCATTCCCTAAGTAACAAGATGGATGAGCTTCATATCAATACCAGAGCGTGTTTCGAGTACCGTGAGTCTTGTATGATGATCTTTACTAAGAACTGGCTTCAACAAGACTTCCCCGACTCTTTTGTGGAAATTGAGGGGTTTTCCCTTATATAGAATTGAAACATCTGGGAAAAGCAGAGGTGATGGTATTTGTGTCTTTGTGAATAATAAGTGGTGCAGACAATACTCTGTGAGGAATATTATCTGCAATAAAAATGTTGAGCTTTTGTGCCTCAGTCTCAGGCCTTTCTACCTTTGTTAACATTATCATATGTGCTGTTTACGTTCCTCCCAGTGGATATGCAGCGGCTGCAGTGGCTGCAGCTTCTCAGGTAGCCGATTGTGTACATGAACAACTCCAGCAGACTTCAGAAGCTCCTGTGTTTATTTTGGGTCATTTTAACCACTGTAAACTGGAGATGGCATTGCCTGGGTTTGAACACTATATCAAATGTGGGACGAGAGGGAACAGAGTTCTAGACAAATGCTACGGTAATATAAAACAAACTTATACCACCAAAGACAAACCACCTCTGTCTAACTCTGATCACAATGCTGTTCACCTCATCCCCACTTACCAGACAGCTCTCAAGAGCAGCAAACCTGTAACTAAGACTGTAAATGTATAGACTGATGATAGTACTGAGATGCTAAAATGGTGTTTTCTTTGCACAGACTGGGAGATACAGATGCAGCCATTCAAAACAAGCGGGGTACGCTGCGGTACTAATGCTAGATGCTAATTTAATTATGTTAATAGTATCAAGAATCACCTTGTTAAACCGCCAGGAAGAGCTAATAAAACTTAACCTCTCCTGTACAGCATTTGAGCCGTCACCAGAAAAAGCCAGTTTTGAATCCCGATCACTGCTGATGGACAATCTTTATTCAATTAAGAATTTAAGTTGTATACTCTTTAGACTTTTAAATTTAAACTGTGTATTACAGCATGTTAATCATAATACATCAAAAAGCTGGTATATTTTATTAAAGCAAGATTGCTCAGTTGGACAAAAGTACGCAACCTACCTTTATCATAAATATTTTAATTATGCAGAAATATTTTATGCATCAAAGTCTTTACTGAAGATATTACTAATAGTATTAATAATGAATGACATTGGACAATCTGTAAACTCAAAGATTACCCTGGTCCACATTCTTTGTAACCGTCTTTGTAAACGAAAAGACTATGTTTTAATTGACAAAAAGTAACACCACAGTATTTCGTTGATCCGATCACGTATTCGTTTCCAATCATACAAAGTAAGTTTTGAGAATCTCCAATTCACCATGCCCTTCACATGCTCATAAACGATATTAATTTAGGAACATAAACATATTATGTAAACTGTATATTGCTGGTATTGGTAGTTTAAAGAAAAAATACACACCATTATTTCATTTCTCCCTAAGCATTTTAAGCATCAAAGTCTTACATGTGGTTATTTTGGAAACGTTTATATACGTTGTGAAAAGTGAACATTTTAACCTTTTCTGCAAATACGCTCATTATCGGAGTAAACAAACGCATACTTTTAGAATTTAATTAATAGGGAATATAATATGGAATCACGTATCTAAAGAAATTAATAACGATATAATTATATTCCGGTACTGTAGCACAAACAATAGTATTAACTTTCCATTAATATGTGTATTGCTGTTTTAGTGTACATTACATAACTGGATCAGTAGCATGACAGCTTAAGTGACTGACTTATAAGTGGGAAGTTGGGTGTTCAAATCCAGCGATTGCTATGAATTTTCTTTTAACAAATAAACATTTCTTTGAAAAACTAAAATAGCAAATAGTAGGAATTTCTAAATATATGTCTTTATTTAGTGGTTACATTAGTGACATTAGGCTAAACTTTTAGCTTCAGTAACGCGTGTGCTGTATGGCATACATGTTTTTAATGACAATATAGTGTTAATAATATTTATTGTCAGTAATAATATCAGCGAACATGGTTTCATGGAGGGCTTCTCAGAAAGTTGGGCATTCAGGTAGATTGCCAGGCGAAAGGATTTGTAAATATATTTTGGTAAAGCAAGTCAGCTTTTTGGAACACATAAAATACATTTTTCCAAGAAAGATCTGATGACGAGGAAGAAAAATCACCTGTTTTTAGTGCACAAAAAGTGGTTATTAACTATCGAAAGCTGCTTTTATAGCTTTTAAAATCATGCATATCTTAGTTAAGCTGATTGTACCCATCGGTTATGCTAATAAAACACCTTGAATTGAATTGAGAGACAGAGTGAGAGTGCAACATACAGGGGTCTATTTGGGTAGCTATTCGGGTAGCACACAGGGATAGGGTGGCAATTGGGTACACTTTCTTGGGTGTGATTTGTTTAGGCAAAAACCAGGCTAACAGGCTTGTTTTTAAATCTTCCTAAGATTGTTAAGCGCAATGTCAAAGTGTTTCCATATGAAAGGATTCATATGAAAGACAGTGACGTCACCATCCTGAGGTGTGTGTGTGTGGCAGGAAGGTGTGTTTACCCTTTGTCACTAATAATACCACTAGATAAAGACATATAGAAATCCCTACATTACAAACTCTAAGCTTTTCATTTTGTCTACTGCTACTATATTGACAGCAGTGTAGTTACAAGGAACATGTCAAATCGCAAGCAAAAAAATCCACTGAAGGTTCACTGAAGAAGCCCGGGACCACTTCTTATTTTCGAAGAAATAATGAATCGTGAATTCTTTGAGGATTTCTTGGTCAAACAGAATGCCGCCCCATATATCAGGGAGCACATTGGATCAAGGCACCAATTCTTTCAGGACAACGATCCAAAACACACAGCAGCAAAGGCAAGGCTTATAGCAGAAGGAGTGAACTGGGTGAAAACTCCAGTTGAATCCCTAGATTTAAATCCAATATAGATGGTATGGCATTCCCTGAAAGACTATATTCTGAAAACAGCTAAACCTAGCACAAAGCAAGAACTGATCAATGCGATTTACAAGTTCTGGGAGGAAGAACTGACAGAACAAAATTGCAACAATTTTATTACTAGGCTGTTTCGTGTTCTTCATAAGATTGTTGAGCGGGGGGCATTCAAAAATGTGAGTTATGTGAGTCAGATTATGAATGAATAAAAGCACTTTATTAAAAATGCATTTGCATTTGTTTGGGTGCTGTACCAGCTCTATAATAATGCCATAATATGTCTTTTATGTGTTGCAAAAAATTGACTTGCTTTAACAAAATATATTTATCCTTTCGCCTGGCAATCTACCTGAAAGCCCAACTATCTGAGAAGCCCTCCATGAAACCAAAAGAACCACAATTGAACGAGTTTTGACAATAAGAGAGCAGAGAGAAATAATACGAGAGTCCCCGTTAGCCCCATTTTACATTAAAACATAAACACAATTAAATTCCTTTATTAATTCCCAATCTGACATTGCAACGTTAATCGTTATCTTTGTCTTCTAGGGATCTTAATCAACTTTCAGCATAGCTTTCTTTCCATATAGACTTATTTTTCATAGCATCGCAAAACAAAGCAGGAGCGTATTGTACTTCCTCATGGGATCAAACGTGGAAAGATTTAGATTGTAATTGTTTTTAATTTTTAAATACATTTTACAAAAGTGTAATCTATAATAAAAAGCTGTATTTATTTAATACCACTTGATAGTTATATTAATAAAGATAAGAATTCAAGTTGATACTGTTTAGACTTTTAATTATTTTAAACTGTATGTCACAAAACAGTTCTTTCCGGGCCCTATGCAGACAACACAATCCGGATTAGTGAGGAAACACGGCGGAGACAGTCATGCAGGTGACGGGTATGGAGACAGGGGGTGTGTCCAAGGGGTGCAGGTGTCCAGGGAGAGTGAATCCGGGGCGAACAATCCATGAAGAAATCCAAACGGGTAATCCAAGACAGAAGGTAGAGTCCAAGGCCAGGGGATCCATCCAGAGAATAAAACCATGAACTGGGTCAGAACCGGCAGGGCGGGGAATCAGGAACAGAAAGTTAAAACCATAACGGAGCCAGACTCAACAGGACCCCGGGCTTTCACGAGGCGGAATTCAATGAGGAACCAGGATTGAGGTCTGCGTCTGGCTTTTAAGGGGGAACAGAAATAAGGAACAGGTGCAGGTAATGGGAGAAAACAAGGAAGGGCTGGAGCGCCCTTAAGAGAAGGGGTTTGCAATTGTGACACTGTATTACAGCATCGTATACACTAAACATGAAAAAGTCAGTATATTTTATAAAAGCAAGATTGCTCAGTTGGACAGTATAAAGCAAGTATGATGTTAATATTTGGAATCGCTATTCTTGCAAGTACAAACATAAACTGGAATGCTACAGAACCCTAAACAGACAATACACACTTTTAGTTTAGCAGGATTTGCACGATAAGCACATTGTTTAATGGGGATGACATTATCCACGTCTATTATCACTGTACAACACTACTTCAGCCTGCGTAGTCTGCAAAGGAACAATTAATAGGTTTATTCCATGCCGAAAAGAGAAGAGAGAAAACACAACGTTTCGGCTGTGAAGCCTTCTTCAGATGTGAGGGTCTTCAGCTCAAAATGAAACACTAAAATGTAATGTAGGCTCTGAATGGGTTAAACTTTGATTTGGGCTGGCCAGTGCAGTGACGTCATTGCTTTTCATATGAAATCCTGCTTGAATCCTGCTAGACTAAAAATTAGACACAAGAAGAGTATTATTGGACAATGTTGTGAGGCTCTGGTGAAATTTCTTTGTGAACTGAAGAGTTAAAGTGAAAAGTGTCTCCTCCTTTTACACTTGTTAATGCGTCACGGAAGATATTACTGTATTAACGCTGTAGCGTTTTCGACTCACGTTAATTTGCAGTACCGCTGCATACATACAGCACGAACATGTTGTGATATTTAGAAATATAAAAAATGTCAATAAACTGTAGTGTCCATAATATTTACCATTTTTCAAAGAAATGTTTATTTGTTAAAAGAAAACTCACAGCAATTGCTGTATTTGAACACCCCACCTCATGCTTATAAGTTAGTCACTTAAGCTGTCACGCTACTGATCCAGTTGTGTGATAAGTACTGAAACAGCAATACGCATATCAATAGAAAATGTTATACTACTGTTTGTGCTACAGTACCAGAATATAATTATATCGTTATTAATTTCTTTAGATACGTGATTCCATATTATATTCCCTATTAATCAAATTCTAAAAGTATGCTTTTGTTTACTTCGATAACAAGCGTATTCTCAGAAAAGTTTAAAACGATCACTTTTCACAAAGTATATAAAGGTACAGTAATATGGTCAAAAGGAGCACGTAAAAACGTTTCCGAAATAACCACATGTAAGACTTTGATGCTTAAAATGTTTAGGGAGAAATGGAATACTGGTGTATATTTTTTTCTTTGAACTTCCAATACCAGCAATATACAGTTTAAATAATTTGTTTATATTCCTAAATTAATATTGTTTATGACCTTCAGATGCATTATGCTCCTCTTCTTTTATGCTCAGCTACTAAAGTTTCCCTATAAATATTTGTAAAATAATATAAATATTTAATAAGTGGATTAAAATGTGCACAGTAAAGAGATTAAATCTTTTCACTACCGACCAATGCACGCATGTACCGTGCATTTTGAATGGCTGCATCTGTATTTCATTGCCTGGAGGTTAATGAGGCAACAGAGACTGTTACAGACTACATTAATTTCTGTGTGGACAGTGTCATACCCAAGAAATGCATAACAGTGTACCCAAATAATAAACCATATATAACTAAGGATGTGATAGACTGCATCAACCACAAAATACTTACTTTTAAAAACCAGGATCAAGTGCAACTGAAATAACTGCAAAAACAGCTTAAACTAAAACTCAGGAATACAAGGAATCAACACGAGAAGACAATGGAGAGTGACTTTAAAACAATGAAAACAGTCACAAACATTAATTCTTCAAAGAAGAGCTTCCATACAATGGATGAGCTGGCTAAAGCAAACAAGCTGAATGACTTTTGAGATCTGAGGTTTGAGACACAAAACTTATCTGGTGCATGTGACAGTATATTAGATACTAATACAGCTGACAGTAGTGCTTGGAGACTTGTAATAAGTCCACAATTGACCACACAATCTTTTAAGCACATACAGTATGTGTGAAAAAAGCAACAGGCCCCGATGGCATCACTGCCTCTCTTTTAAAAAATTGAGCATGAGGAATTAACAGTTGAATTCAGTTGACTCTCACTCTGTTCTAGTGCTGTGGAAAAAAGCAATAATTGTGCCAATACATAAAAAGCCCTGTCCCTCAGATAACAATGACTACAGGCTGGTAGCACTGATGTCTGTTGCGATGAAATGCTTTGAGAGGATTATGGTATCCATGCTATGCTCAGAAGTGAACACAGTACTGGATACATATCAGTTTGCATATAAACACCGGTGGGGCATCGATGCTGCAATCAACAGCATTATGCATCTTGTTCTAAAACACCTAGAAGACCCCAATGCCTATGCTTGGATGCTGTTTGTGGACTTCAGCTCTGCATTTAATATGCTGCAGCTCCATCTATGGATAAGCAAGATGAAGCAAATGTCTGTTAACCATAACATTATAAGATGGTTCCATTCATTTTGAACAAATCGCACACAGTACGGTATGTCAGGGTCAACAAAACTCTTTCCAATCACGATCTAATAACGCAGGTGCCCCTCAGGGCTGTGTGAGCTCTCCAGTTCTGTTCACACTTTATACAAATTATTGTACAAGCAGTAGTCAAAGCAACTTCATTTTCAAATTCTCAGATAATACAGCTGTTCTTGGCATAGTGCATAGAAGTCGCAGCTCATCTGTACACGTACCAATAAGGCAGCACTTTACAATAAGGTTTGCGATATTAAGGATTTATAAATGCTCTATTATTAATGAACTAACAAGGATTCATAGTTTATTGAAAATGAACAAAGTATTAATTAAGGACTAACAAAGGAGTTCTTAGGTCTTTATTAACTGTGATTTTCAATCTTTGTAAATGTTTTCTTAAAATTGATTCAACACAAACTCAGTTTATAGAGTGTGAACAACACGTTAACAGATGTCAATTTTTGTTTTGCTGAATATGAATTCTATGCTCTGTAGAAGAGCAACACAAACTATCTCTGGTGCACCTAAGTGCTTTATAGAACACCCTTTGAAGAGATCCACAGTTTACTCAATTACAAGATCACAATTGAAGGGATACTTGATATTTTTGGTAAACTTAGATGTGTTGTAGAGAGTGTGCATGCAATTCCAGGCTGTTGACTCCTTTCATGTACAGTAGGACTGTGGTAGAATTGCTGTATGTTCTTTTATGAATGTGCTGTTACAGTATTCTGCCACTTATATCCATCACCCACATTCAGACTAAGCCTTATGAACAATATTCCTATTTACTAACCCCACATTGGCTTGATAGATAAGATATACTGTATATTATTAAAAGGCATTTGTGAGGGCTGCACCTCATGTAAATTGTGAACCTACTGTATTCATGCTTATTAATGAAAAAGTCATGTTGCAGTTATCTATTAGTAGACATTAATAAAGCTCGTTCGTGTTTTTGCAGTACCCCATGTAAAGTGTGAACCTATTCATGCTTACTAATGCAAAATCATGTTGCAGTAAACTATTAATAGACATTAATAAAGCCTTTGTAAACCACACATTAAATATGCCAATAAGACACAACACATATCCAAAACAAGATTCGGTAATACAATTATGACATTTTTTCATACAAAAGAGTGCAGAAAAAAGTCTAAACCACAAGCACATGGGTTAATGGCACCAATTAGCTACAGTAATTAAGGGCCCTGTTGGAACAGCAGACACAGGGGTTTCCAAAACTAGTAATGAGAAGCAGTGACTTTGGAAACTGGGTTATGTGATAAGTTATATAATATTATATACAGTACATATGAGTAATATAGCATATTGAACAACAATAGTTGATCAACATCACAAGGTACTGTATTTTGTAACCTTTTAAATTGGCCTTAGTGTAGCATGAGGATCCTGAACTTTACACTAAAGTAGTAATGACTGACACAATATTCGTCAATATTAGTTTTAGTGACTTAAATGACTTATTCATTATTGATGTAAGATATGAAAAACAAATTGTATGGCATGATGCATGAGGTTTTTATCAGTTACTTGGCCATACATCTAGAATGTATAATATGCTTCCCTGAACAAAAAAAACATAACCTATGTGTTAGTTGAATGAATGTATTGTACTACAGGCTTGAACTATACTTTAAAGCTTAATTGTAAAGAATGGTATTCAAAGAAGAAAAGCAATATATTATTTAGTGTTCCCGCCTACATTATTCCAATAAGGATGTAATCCATCTTGTGGACTGCTTGTGTATGCCCATGACACTCACAACTTTGCTGTAATGGCAACTATCTGCTGTGCATCAGAAAAATAAGCAGAAAAGTGTCAAATGTTGTCTTCAATTCACTGGATTAGGAGAAATAATAAATGTCAGACAGGACCACACAAGATACACATCTTCCTCAGAAGCTTCTTCACATAATCAAAAACGGTATTATGTGATATTACTAATCCAAGTAGTTTCTCATGTTGAGCCTTGAAATGTATTATAATCCAAAGCTGGCTGTCATTGATAAATAGAATCCTGTTATCAGCATCAAGCATATAGAGAAACATGAAAGGCAGTGATGTAATTAGACTAAAGCAATTAAGTGTTTTAATCACAGATAAGGGTTTGGGAATATTAGTCTTTTAATATAATGCACAAATATAGCCAGCACCCATATTACTCTGCAACTCACAGTTGGCGAACCACTGAAGCTAAGCAGGTGTGAGCCTGGTCAGTACCTGGATGGGAGACCTCCTGAGAAAAACTAAGGTTGCTGCTGGAAGAAGTGTTAGTGGGGCCAGAAGGGGGTGTTCACCTGGATCCATCTGGATTCTAATGCCCCAGTTTAGTGATGGGGACACTACTGTAAGCAGGCGCCGCTCTTCGGATGAGATGTAAAACTGAGGTCCTGACTCTCTGTGGTCATTAAACATCCCAGGGTGCTTCTCTAAAATAGTAGGGGTGTAACCCCGTCATCCTGGCCAAATTTCCCATTGGCCCTTACCAATCATGGCCTCCTAATAATCCCTCTCTATGAATTGGCTACATTACTCTGCTTTCCTCCCCACTGATAGCTGATGTGTGGTGAGCGTTTGGCGCACTATGGCTCCTGTTGCATCATCCAGGTGGATGCTGCACATCGGTGGTGGTGGAGGGTAGTCCCTATTGCCTGTAAAGCGCTTTGAGTGGAGTGTCCAGACGTGTAAGTAAAAATATAAAATCTCTGTTTAACAAATTTGGGAAAAGTTTTCAAAGATTCCACTTCTACTGTTTTTAACAATGATTTTATGTTTAAACAATTTTAACTGAAACACTATGGGAAAGGATATAGAACAAAACAGATCGCTTACAATTTTCAGTGTTTTAGTCAAAAACAAAGGAGAAATAAAAAAAAAGAAACAATCTCACTTACACCTAGGAAAATGAAACACCACATTATTTAATCCACTTTATCCCACCTTTGTCTAAAGCTGTCAGTCTAGTAACAAGAGGCTGAATGTAGCCAATTCATTTACCTTTCTTCAAACATAATATTACGTAAATATTCTTACAGATTGACAGCTTTAGACAAAGCTGGGATGACACCAAAAATAGACAAAGCAGGTAATCAATAATTAAAATAAATAATAATAATCCCTGAACTGTAAAGATTTTTTCAATAATTTCCCCTAGCTGTTGGTGTAGAGGCACCTTATTTCTTTGTTCTCTGGCACAAGTTTGGTAAAAAGAGCCATAAGTTAGCCACACTGAGTTAAACAAACGATTAATAATAAATATTATTGTTGATGACTCGTTATCATTTAACCATGAATTAATTAACAAAGGTAAAACAGACAACTCCTTTGATTGCTGTGTCTCAGACCCTCTTCTACTCAGCAAACACCCCAGTTTCTTCTTTGCTGTGAAGCTCCTGAAAACTACAAATGTTGACAATAGCCAGGTGTCAATTATTGTCCCTAGATTCTTTAGAGATCAATAGCCACTTCCCATAACAATATCGTTATCAAAGACAAGAAAAAATGGCTATTCTGAAGGGTTGAGCAGAACGTGCTATCTTCACTTCAGTCATCCCTGGTAAGAAAACACACATGTGGGTAATGTTCTTCTTAATCAACTCTCCATTCAACATTGATAACACGGGGACTACTTTATTATTGCAAGAAATAAATATATTGTATATTGTATTAATTTACTAAAGACACTGCTTCAGTAGTATTAAATAGATCCAATAGTTGGTGAGGGAGTATAGGTGAAATTCAAAGGACTACAGAATGATGAAAAGATGAACAAAACCTGAGATATAAAAAAAGAAGAAAATACAGAGTGTGCTGTAAATCATCTGGACTTCAGATTAAAACTAGCAGGGGTCTATCAAGAACAGACAAAGGGTTGAGAATTGGTCAATTATTATTATTATTATTAAAATTAATAATAACAATAATAAAAGGGTGTTGGAACAGCATACATGCCCCACATCACTTATCAGCGGGAAGGAGAACACAATAAAGAAGTCAATTCATAGATTGTGATTATTAGGATGCCATGATTGGTAAAGGCCAATGGGAAATTTGGCCAGGATGCCAGGGTAACACCCCTACTCTTATAAAGAAATGCCCTGTGATTTTTAATGACCACAGAGATTCAGGACCTCTGTTTTACTTTTCATCCGAAGGACAGCGCCTTTTTACAGTATAGTGTCCCCGTCACTGTACTTGGTCATTAGGACCAACACAGACCACAAGGTGAGCACCCCCTCCTGGCCCCACTAACACATCTTCCAGCGGCAACTTTTGTTTTCACTCTGAATTTTACACCACTTATATTTATCTGTTGCACTAATATTTTACATACACCTATGGTTACATTTAAATCTCAGTTCAGGAATTCAAATTATAACCATAAAAAATAAAACAAATCATGAAAAAATATTGCATTCAATTTTAAAATTGTGAAAACCTGTCTTGCAACATGATGAGACAAATTATGTTTATCTTTATTTTTCTACACCCAAAAGCATCCCCTGTTTTATTATTATTCCAAAACCATGTTCAGCTTTAAGAGTAGTTAGTTTTCAAACTTATCACAGTCCGGTATTGTTTTCCTTAGGCTAATTAAGAGTCCAGAAGCACCGAAGAGAGCTTTTCACACTTAGCTGAGGCTGGTAGAGGAGTGTTGGCCCCTGATGGACACCTCCATGACTGTGGAAAGGACCTCAGCAGATTCATGTCACCTTCTGAACAGGACAAATTTCCTCTAAGCTGTTTTTCACTCTCTTGTGTGCAAGAAGACTTCACAGAAATGAAAAGGTTATTGTGTGGCTGAAGGGGGCCCAGTAAGAGCTCTGTCCTTGCCTGTGTCCATTGCTGTACTGTAAAATAAAGTTTCTATGCTTAATAATAACAATAACTAATAATGTGTACAATGTTGATGTTACACAACCATAACATGAAGAATATTATAAAATGTAATAGCAATAGAAAATGAGTGAGTGCCATTAGCCAATCAGCTTTCAGGTCTAGTGGACTCTCTATCTATACGTGCTGGAATGTTAGCAGATCACATTTTAACAATGTGCACTTTAGTTCACTTTCACCCTTAACATTCCCGTGTCAAACTGAATATGTGATAAATTAGGCAAATTACCTTTTTTTAAATGTATTTTTAATGTACAGTATCAATATTTGGAAGTAGTTCCATGCTCTATCTCCAAAAACAAGTATAAATCAAGATTATAAAGTGAGGATATGATGCAGTTTTCTGTGGAACTAGCCACTGTAACGGGAGCTGGTCCAGGCTACTGTGAAGCTTAGTTCAGGATCCTATGAAGACGGTATAGTCCGAAAGTAAGTGGAGAAGAAAATCAGGGGAAGGTACAGCAGGATTAAGACGGGTTGACAGACAGGGGGCGGTGATCCAGTGCTCAGGGAGTGTGGCAAAAGCAAACAAGTACAGGGAAGTCCAAAATGGGAAATCCAGGGTGCAGTCTGAAATCCAGGATCTTGGTGATCCATCCAAGACAGACAAGGTTTAAAATCTGGATCCAGAATGGGAACAGGGAACAGGAAGATAAAAACAGGATAACGAGGCCAAGCGCTCTGAGCTCCAGTCTCAGATGGTCAGGACGCCGTGATGAAGCATATGCCATCAGGTCTCTCCTGGACCCAATGGTAGACTGGCTTCCGGGCGTCCATCTTCCAATGCTGAGCCAGGAATAGCGAGAATACCAAGCTTAAATAATGAGACAAACAGAGGTCAAGTGCACATTATCAACTAAATTACCGAAGGGTCAGAGCTGCCTTAACAGGAGGGATGACAATCGTGACAGCCACATCAACTATAATTAGTTTATAATTTCCCCAGTAACATCAAGAAAAAGGTGTTATTTATTAAACTCAAAATTAATTACTTGTTCCCTTATATTTAATCACTCCATTATAAACATTTATTGATGAATGATTACCGGACAAAATATTATGAGTTTGCTTCAAATGAAGATTTAAATCTCCATTGATATGATATACAAATCATTTTTATATACATCATCTCATAGATACATATAAGAGGGACTTATATCACAAAAATTGCACATATCCAGAATTGCAATATTACCACTTAACCACACTGTGGAAGGTGTTGCTGGGGTTTGTTAATTTAGCCTTCAAAAAAATTATGCTAAGATGCAATAAAGTTGACTTGCTTTAGCAGCTCCAACGACGACCTAACGCTACTGTATATAACAAAAGACATGACCAACACCCATAAACATATTATAAACAGGATAAACCAGATCAATGTCTGCTGAATATCACAGGACAGAACCTACAGCAGGACAGAGCAGGACAAGAAGTAATTACATATCAAAGAAAAGGACTAGCACTCCGATTGTGAAACAAACTTCTTTCTGACCCTATATGTGTTGGGAACCCCCTCCAATGTGTCTGTTCTGCGGGGCAGAGCCAACGCACTTTGCTGTCCTTATGGAGCTCAATAAAACTGAATCTGCACAAGACTGTGTCCTGTTCCTCTGATGAAGAATTTCCCTCACTACCGTGTAGTGTATATTTTATATAGGAACAAGTAATAGGTTTATGCTATGCTGAAAAAAAGAAGAGAACACAACATTTCGGCTGTGGAGCCTTCTTCAGGTGTGAGAGAGACAGGGCAGTGAGCAAAGGTAAAGTAGCGGGAGAACAAAGGTTGGGAGAGAGGAGGAGCGAGAGGCAGGAGCAGGGGACAGAAAGAGAGGCCAATCAAGAGGTGCGAAGTCAGAATGGGTGCAGAGAGGTGTGAAATGAAACTTCCAATGAATGGAGAAAATTTAAAAGAACAGTAGTCTGTCGTTAAGAGAAGGGAGAATGTGTGATTCTAGCTGCAGAATAATTTTGGTTTCGATGGTCTTTCTGATGTATGAGTTCAGAAAACCGTCTTTGAGAACACAGATGGAGAGATTAGAGTGGTCGTGGCCATCAGAGGTGAAATGAGAAACAATGGGCTTGGAGAGATCTTTAATCTTCACAGCCCTGACGTGTTCTCTGAAGCGGTCTCCAAGTCTCCTTCCTGTTTCTCCTATGTAGATGGCTGGGCATTTATTGCAAGAGATACAGTAAATAAGGTTGCTGGAGGTACAAGATGCTGTCTGGGTGATCCGGAATTGTCCTGAGGGGCCTTGAATGAGTGTGGTGGTGGCTGTGTACTTGCAGGTGATACAGTGAGCTCTGTTGCAAGGGAAAGTGCCTGGTGTGGATGGTTGTTGAGGGTGGTCAAGGGAGCTGTGAACAAGGAGGTTACGCAGATTAGGTGGTCGGCGATATGAGATGATAGGGCGATCAGAAAAGAGGGCACCAATGGAGGGATCATCCTATAGGATGGAAAAGTTGTGGTTAATGGTCCTGGGGATAGGAAGTGTGTTAGGGTGGTAAGGAAGCACCAAAGGAATGCGGTTGTTACGGCGGGAGTTCCTGATCGGGTTCATTCCCCATAATGACTTATATATACTAAGATTATTCCCCGCATTTGGGAAATTACTTTCTGTTCAAACAGAACAGTTATACATAGAAAATAACTGTATGTTTCCATAAATTTGATAGCAAGCTGACACTTCTGCTGGCCTTGGTAAGCAAAGAAGGCACTTAAGGTGCATAGAGGCTCCTTTGGCTTCTTTCAGTTTAAACATTTTTGAGGCAAGAGCTTTGTGGTGCTTTTCCATTTTTAATGTGACTCACGCACAGTATTGTACTTTGGTTTATCATTGTGCTTGTGGATTTGATGTTTTATAAATTAATGTTGTCTCTTTTTGGGCATCGGAATAATACATCACCAAAGTAAGTGGGCACATTTTACATGAGCCACTGCTTTACACAATAAAAATTGCATCTTTTCAATGTTTTTAAATTGACATAAAAAAGATGTGCCTAATATATTGTTATCAGATTGTATCTCAACCCTCTTTACCCATTGAACAGCTCTGTGCAATCCAGATACTGATGTGGTGGCACCTAGTAAACCCTTGTAATATGTTAAAGTATAATTAGTTTTACAGAGCTTTAATGAAAGTACTTTGACAATGAATAGAGAGTGCTATGCTCTATTTGCTCTATATATTGTTCTATATTTAGATACTTAATATTAATTAAGAAGTGCAGTGGTCCCATCAGAAATCTGTGTAATACTAAGTTAGTTACATCACCACGATTTGATAATTCAGTTTAGTTACCCAGCTAGTAAATAGATGAAACAAACAACAAAAAAAAGTCTAGTTAGAGTCAGAAAAGAGAACAAGACTTTTGTTTGTTTATGTGTGTTGGGGGCATTACAAATAAAGGAGCAGAATTTTACCTTCAGGTGCATTTTGTGGTCTATTAATCAAAATCTACTATCCAAAGAAGTTTTACTACACCCTACCCCTGGATATGCCACAATGTTTATCTGTCACTTTCAAAAGTATAATAGACAACTACAGTACATCTATACCTTTAATGTAATTAAAGCTAAATTGTAAGAAACCCATTATTAGATTGTACAGCACCTGTTTGTTTGCCCGCCCCCCATTTTCTTGTTTTTTCCCTGGATTTTTCAGTTTCCATCCACCAAATGTATATATTCTAGTTTTGATTGGGTTCATGCTGGATCGAGTGGGACACAGTGAGAGATATCAGTCCCACCATGTGCTCTGGCATTTTCTCTGGCCTGCAACAGCCCTCAACAGAATAACTGGCTAGATTAATATTATGCAATTATTATTTATTCACACTACCATTTAATTATTTTTGCCATGTATGCATCTTTAAAAAGAAAATAATTTTGTAATTTTAAGAGATTTTTTTTAAATCTTGCACTTATTCCACAGAGCTGGGAGCCCTCTAGTCTTACTCAAGGAAAGATAGCCCCTCCTAGTCTTCTTTCATCAGAGCAGAATCTCACTACTCTCTGATTTCATAATCACAATAACATGCTCTTTAAAATCTGAGAAGTTACCCCCTCCTCTACATACAGCATAAACAATAACTCCAACTGCATTGTTTTGTACTGTTTGTGCCAGTTTTTCTCTTTAAAATAATGATTTGTGCAGCTTTCATTTCTGATATATAATGGATGTGTTTTTTTATAGAGTAACATATTTCTGCTCTTCTAACAGTAGGAGAACAATAAGAAAACCTGCCATAACCATTTACTAACTGGTCATAGTAAAAAAAAATCATATTCAACATTTGTCTAATATTAGATCATCAAAAATGTAAAAACATACTTACATTTTGTAAGATAATTAGATCTGTCCTGGATAATAACATCTCAGAATGCTGAACAAAATGATTTCTGAAGACAATTAGAATAGAAATATTTGAAATATGTGATGACCACAGCAGACTACCTACCTAGTTATTTAAGAATTATACTGTCCTTCAAAAGCCCATATACTGTAACATCTTGCAGTGTTATGAATGTATGAAACAGCTTCCTTTTTCATTTCATACAGGCAGCAAAATATAATGCACAGTTTCAGTTATTAATCTAATGATATGAGTAGCCCAATGCATTTGCAATGTTTTCCGTATGTATTAATGATGGAGAAAAGCACACCGCATATTATAAAACCCAAGATAATATTATATCCCAAGATAGATAATATTACCCAAGTAAAATATTTGATATTGCCAAATATTATCACTGACAATTTGCAGGAAAGATATTTATCCAGCAATATTTGTATCACATCACTTGGTTTTATATTTTGTATAGAAGGTTTTATTCAGATTCATCATTTAGAATATGAAAATTGTTTGAAACTGATTGAAAACCCTCTTTAACTCTTAGGTAGATGTTCAGGTAGCTGGGCACTTCAAGTGGATACTTTTTCTCTTCAGCCTCTAGCAAACTAAAAGTGCACCAACACAATTAAGTTGTTAAAACCCAGTGAAAAACATTTATTTACATAAAGAATGAGACAAAACATGTTCATAAGGCCAGCAGCCAGAAAAGATGGGCAATTCCAAGACCACCAGGAAATACAAAATAACGCCTTATCCATGCTGATGGATACTACTTAATCTACTACTAAATCTTCTGTGTGTTACCAGTAGTATAAAGCGACACCTTTCGTCAAACTTTTGACAGGTACCACGCCCCCTTTTCCAGCCAATGGTCGTCCGCAGTGGTTGGTTGTCCCGCCCCCTTGCCATCCAATGGTGTGTTGTTATTTGTGCATGTCCGATCCCCTCAGGAGCCAATGGTGTGGGTCGGAACTCCTGCCTCCCCCCGGCCGGTCGGTCCGGCGCCTCAGGGTCCCAAAGCCCCAAGGCGGCGCATCCCTCGCTTTAGGTGTGTGAAAGTGTGTATTGGTTTGGAAGGGGACCATGTCTGCCGCGGGGTTGAGTGTGCTCTATTATAACCCTAGGAAATCGGGTAGTTACGGCAGCACGGGGAGTCTGGTGCGGGCCGCGAGATCCCGGGGTGTGAGCGGCGGCAGCCGCGGCCGGGTGGCCGAGTGGTTGTCCGGACAGGCTGCTTATACGCTGCACAAGCCGTGTCTCAAAAGCAGCAGGGGTGCAAGCACACACACACACACTGACTGCGTAAAGTCTCACGGAAAGAATTCCCAGGACAAACACCATGTGAAATGTGAACCGCTTTATTTCAACAGTGGGTTTTCAAACACCGAAACAGCACTTTTTACACAAGTTACAGACTCCAGTTTGCAAGTATGTGAAATGTTATTTCAACAGGGGGTTTTCAAACAGTGAAACAACGCAGCACACATGCGTTACTGGCTCCTGTTTGCATTCAACAATTAAATGTTGGTGCGGAAAATTAGTTCGGTACACGTAACCACCACCCCAACATTGCTGAGAAACTTTGCGGCATCTGAAAAAGCATTCATAACCCCCTTTCTTCTCCCCGTGTCTAAAACCCTGCAACCACACTGGGCGATCTGATCTAGCAGGGCAAAAAAATTTGCCTGTGTAATCAGCGGGATGGTGTTACCACAGGTTCTGTGCAAAACACGCTGTATTTTGGAATACACACTGTAGAACCCCCCAGGCTTCCTTTTCTGATCTGAAAACATCAGATCTGCAATAATTTCACTCAAGCTATTGACATACACATCTATCTCTTTAACAAATTTAAGGACATTGGCATTCGACTCTTTGTTTTGCATATCAAGCTTTGTAGAGAGAAGTATGTAAAGCACTCTTAGTAAGAATTCAGACGTACTGTATACATTCGAAATTCTTCATTCTTCGGACGATGGCACACCCGGGTCTGTAAAACAGAGTGAAATCTGTATTCACATTTTACGTAGATCTTTTTTTTGCATCTGTAAAAATAAGAATAGTGTTTCTTTTGCAACTCATCAAAAGTCACGTCTACTAATTTTTCATCCAGCTGTTCAAGTGTGGTGTGTACATGCTCATATGGGGAGCGGTCCTCAATTATATTTTTTAGCAACTGTTTTATGCGCCGCTCAGTGTCATTTGTCATTTGTACGAACCCAGACACCGGGTGGTGTACAGAACAGCCGATAAAATTCGGGCTAAACTGAGAGACTTATAAATTTCTCAGTTTAGCGGCAAACGTCTTCAGACCCATCTGTGTAGCCGCCAGACAGGCATGTGTGACCCTGCTGCCCAGGATGGTCAATCAAACAGGCCGGGCAGTCATCAACCAGGACCCCCTTTAAACAGTGTTTGAAGATGCAATAAACTACTGCTTTCACAATCTGGGGCATAACATAGGGCTCATTAGGGACATAGGCATCAGCTTTATTAACATTTGGGCGAACACACAAGCATAGACACGAGACATTCACTTGTGCCGGTAGGCTGAAGATTGACCCGTCCACATCCTCTTTATTCTATTAAAGGAAAAAGAAAAGGAAGGCTTAACAAAATAGACATGCTTTGTACCTAAAATATCAAGCATTTAACGCACTTTTGAGCTAAGATTGTTCGTTAATATTTACCATTTGTAGCGTGGTATCATCGCTAGCACCTGGCAGTTCTTCAACATCTGGTACCCCAGCTGAACTCACACCCCCGCCGCTGTCACAGGGTGCAGAGAAGACCAAGTATTAAAACGACATACACTAAGCACCGATAAAACAAATCCACGATCAGAAAAAATATTTTAGCCGCCTACCTCTTCACTTTGTAGAGTAGCAGACCCCGTTGTTTTTTCACACAAAGAAGCCATCTCAGCACCTCCGTGGTGTCTGACAGCTCCAAGTACGCACTGCGACCCTGCCAGGCCGGAGCGTTTAAGAATATGCGCCAATGGTGTAACACGCCTACATAACACAAGACATTTTTCAATTGGTTGTGATGCTTTAAAACGCATCACAACATTGGTTGTGATGACCCCCCCCCTGATTTATCGAGAGCGAAAAGTATTCACATATCAGGAGACGGGCGGTGTGTAGGGGGTTAGTTAAAGGCTCTGGAATGCAGAGTGGAGGGGGAAACCTCCAGGGAAAGTTTACAAACATTTTAAATTCATGTAAAGTTTTCTAATTTACAAGCACCACATGTATTTCACGGAAAAATGTTCTTAACATCGCAGAGCGAAAAAATTAAAACCTCAAAACGTCAAGCTTGGTTTGTGAACACGTCCCTATAAAGAACAGATACATTTTCTTATAGCGTTAATAAAAAAAACATTTTGTTTGATAATATTCTTAGCGGTCTGTTGGTGAATCAAACACAGACACCGCGGCACATTTTCACCACGTTTAACAGCTATGAAATTTAGACACCATTGTATGTCTTTAAATAATATAGATTTTAACATTATAACGGTCTATATTCACTTATCAGTTTATAAGTTTTAAAGTATTAACACACAATGCAAACACAAATGATGTGTTTCCCCAGAAAATAAATTTTAAGCACGCGGGGTTGGTCTTAAAGTTTTTAAAATAACGTAATAAGACACAGTTTATTTTTAATATCACATTCGCGACAGCTTTTTCGAAAGTTTGAGATAAATTTCCACACATCGCAAGCGTAAAAGCCTTTAATGTATTAACAGGCAACAAATGATGGGGTGTTGTTTTTCATACTTTAACGGATTGGTCCTAAAGTTCTAAAATTGTTTCCCAGTAGAGATAATTTGTGATGTTATAATGTTTCTTTATTAGCCCTATACAATTTCTTGCATCAGGAATGCGTCTTTTCGCATACCCCAGCTTTTCTCCATGGAGACACAGAGACAGGGAGAGTAGCCTGGGGTCAGAGCGCAGGGTCTGCCATTGTACGGCACCCCTGGAGCAGTTAGGGTTAAGGGCCTTGCTCAGGGGCCCAACGGAGTAGGATTCCTCTGCCGGCCGCAGGATTTGAACCGGCAACCTTCCAGTCACAGGCGCAGATCCTTAGCCACAGAGCCATTGGAGACGGGTGGTGTGTGGGGGTTAGTTAAAGGCTCTGGAATGCAGAGTTGTGGGGGGGGGGAGAAACCCCCAGGAAAAGTTTACAAACATTTTAAATTAATGTAAAGTTTTCTAATTTACAAGCACACCATGTATTTCACGCAAAAATGTTCTTAACATTATTAAAAAATAAAACCTCAAAACGTCAAGCTTGGTTTGTGAACACGTCCCTATAAAGAACAGATACATTTTCTTATAGCGTTAATAAAAAATATTTTGTTTGATAACATTAGCGGTCTGTTGGTGAATCAAACACAGACACCGCGGCACATTTTCACCACGTTTAACAGATATGAAATTTAGACACCTTTGTGTGCCTTAAAATAATATAGATTTTAACATTATAACAGTCTTAAACGTTTTCTAAAATGTTTCTTAAAATAATTTCTACAGCCCAGTACGTGCACCCCCAACGATACCGAAGATTAATGGTTTTATGTGGGGGGGTTTCTTAGAAGAGTTTATTGGTTTGTGTATAAGTACCAGCGGTTTAACAGGCGAAGTTTTGGCTGCATTCCAATTCTTACAGTCTCACGTTATCGCCTAACTCGTCAGAATGGATCACGCCGATCAATTTTAACAGTCTGAAGATATTCTATTTACAGACTTAACACTGCTCGACTTGATAGACGAATTTCAGCGGTATGTATATCCGGCTTTTTGCGAGACAATTACAACGTCACGGTGCATGTCTCATGTTTGCTATAGTTACAAAATGTTGTATAATATTTGTATACTAGACAATATTGAATTATTATAATGGAATTACCAGGGAGTTGTTCCATAATGTGGTCGTGACTGTGTGTATCCATTCATTTCCATTACTCCCGAAAACCACAGCTGTAAAAAGGCCAGTTACCGCACAGCCCAACACTGGTGAGTAATTACGACAATGTTTTGAATAACGCTTTACGACCATGTGAGTCTTAAAGACACCGGGGTATATACTCCACACCAAAACTCGTATGTGTCTATTCCACAGACGCGGGCGAAGGGACAAGTTGCTACACATTTAAAAAACCTCGTTTGGGGTTTACAATCCCACCGCAAAACCTTGTGGAGACACATGCAGACACATTCACGTCGTACCAGAGGGTGCGGGGCATATTATCAGATCGCCTGAGAGAAGAGGTCGGTATTATATAAAACATTCTTTTAGGATGGCCATTTAAACGGTCTATAATAAAAATCCCCACCGTTTTTTTGGTAATTTGCTGTGTTGAGTTCTTTCACTAATGGTATTTTCCCACTCCGTGCAGACCCTGGACCTTCAAAAAATAAACTGCGACGAGCCAACACGTTAACTGGGTCAACGAGCTCAAAACGTCTGAAATCAACAAGCAAAGGTTAATATAATTTAAACGTGGTCAAGATGTGTTATGATCTACTTACGGCAAACGTTACTTCTTTTGTTAGGATGTTAATTCGCTGAAAGATCCTACTTTGCGTAGTTTTCTGTTTGGGAGTGTTATAAAACCTTATTTTAAAACTGCTTAGCTTTTAAAGTTAAAAGCGACTGGTCTGTGCGAGGGTCTATAGGCCATTAACCACGCCACTTGACCCAGTAGCGCCACCACAGCCGTAAAAGAAACCGGTGTAACAACATGTCTGGGTAACTTGTTCCATTCACCCACAGCCCAGTGTGTAAGGATGCACCACATGTGTGGCGTTTTTATCATAGTTATCGTAGTTTTCTGATTTTGACAGTTTAGATTTAATTGATTGTTGTGTTGAAAAGTCTTTTATTTTTATCACCATGAAGTTTTCTGATTTGAGATTTGGAGCATTGGCGTGGTAATAAAAAGTCTTTTATTTTTCACACAGCAGCTTGACGAGTGGCGAAACAAATGTGGCGGAAACGTCGGATCTTAAGGTGGTGACTGCATCGGAGACGGCTGTTAAGACGCTGACCAAAACCAGACGTGTCAAGCCTGCGGAGAGAAATCATAACGTGCCTAAAGACTTGGTGCTTGGTGATGTGGGAGACTCAGTGCGGTATATTGCAGACTTAGTATCAAAGGTGGGCACTAGTGAGGTGGATAAAAAGCGGTATTTAGAGAATCTAAGAGAGGCTTAAGCAAGTGCACATGCAGTGTTTCCAAAAACGATCCAGGTTTACACTGCTAGCCTCTTAGACGTTTTTTCTAAAGAGGATGTCGATCTAACCTTTGGATTTCACTACCTCGTAATGCTATTTTCATGGAGCAATGGTGAAGACCCACCGGGATAAATGACTAAACATGCGGTCTAAAAAGTGTTTAAAAGACCGACCGCTTGCCAACAGCAAGCGTTTGTACATAAATAAAATAATTAAACTGGCAAAAGCATGTTTGTTGAGTTGTCAAAGATTCAGAGAGAGGCATCAGATTTCCCAAGGGCCGCCCGAACCACGCAATGAGAATGCAGTGGTAGAAAATAACTTAAGGCCCGAGGGTGTTGTAGCAGAACAGGATGTCGGTAACCGAGAACCGGTTGTACTGAACGATCTGAATCAGGTTGGTGGCGGTGCAGGGGCGAATAGAGACCCCTTAGTTTTCCTGGAGCGTATACGTAGTTAGAACAGGTCTTATAATAATTTAAGAGCAACAGAGCACCATGAAGAATTTCGTTTTGTTAATCTCGACAGAATAACCTCGTATGTACAGGCTATAGACGCTGTGCATGGTGCAGTCCAGAGAATATTGGATGAACTTTCTCCAAACATCGGGGGGAATGATTTTGTACAGCTGCGTTTGACTGCGGGTGGTTTTAATAAACCCTTGTTCTCACGCAGGAGACACCCCGGAGAATTAAATGCTGTCGATTTTTTAAGCCACATCTCAGACCTCTTACAGAGCCACACAGAAGTTCTCACCGATGACAGGAATATGCAGGGGGGTGCCCGCTGAAGATTTAAGTCCGTTCTGTACAGCCGGGTAATTGCTCAGAAAAAGGCGCACCTTATCGACTTACATTACATGGGCGGTAATCTGTGTTTCACCTGGAGTGTGTACGGTTTGTTGAATGAAGGTTGTACCGATGGGGAAATATTACAGGGCGCTAAACGAATGCACAAAGAGTTGGGTTTTCCAGAGAATCAGACATTACCGCTTTTGAAAAACATTTAAAGGTGGTCATTAAAATTTTGTACCATGACCAGGGTGATTGGAAATATTTTACAGCGGGGCCCACACCACCAAATTCTAAAATACTTTTTGTTCTACTGCATGAAGAGCATTTTTATGGGGTTTTAAATATTAAAGGTTTTGTGGGGGCGGCGTATTTTTGCACTAACTGCCATGCGGCATATAGCCACAAGAACGCACACGCCTGTGTTAAAGCTTGTAAAACCTGTTTAGATCCCCAGTGTAGTGAAATTGATGCAGAAATTCAGAATTGCCTGACCTGTAAGGTCTTTTGTCGTAGCTCTCAGTGTTTGGCGAGACATTTGCGGAATGTGGCGATGGGTGTGAGTAAGTGTGAGCGCAGGGTCTTTTGTGAGAAATGTGGGGTTTATAACCTCGCAAGTCACAAATGTAAAGAGAAACTGTGCTCACGTTGTAACAACGTGATCGACACCCCAGACACACATTTTGGACAACCCCAAAATTCCAAACAAGTACATTTTTTTCGACTTTGAATGCATACAAGAAACAGGGACACACATACAGATGCAGCCATTAAAGTGTGCGGTACAGACACGTACCGCAGGTAATTGGCTGCGGTGTCGCGTATCATGACGCAAGATGACGCGGTACGTGATTGGTTGACCTACAGGGGCACTCATGGTCCGTTGGTCTGTTGTAGAAAGACTTACTATAAACGTCTTTACTGTGCCCGTTGTAGATATTGAATTTTACCACTGAAGGGAAATCTTAGTAGCTGAGTATAAAAAGAATAGGAGCATACTGTAACGCGTGTGAAGGCCATAAACGATATTAATTTTGGAACATAAACATACAGTATATAGCTGGTCTTGGTGCTTTAAAGAAAAAAAAATACACACCAGTATTCCATTTCTCCCTAAACATTTTAAGCTTCGAAGTCTTTAACTAACGTGATACCGGAGTCAACAAGCATACTTTTAGAATTTGATTAATAGGGAATATAATATGGAATCGCGTATCTAAAGAATTTAATAACGGTATGATAATATTCGTGTACTGCGACAGGGCTGTGTAGGGCTGTTTCGCCTCCCTGTTCATGGGAGTTGTCTTGTAGCCTACTGGTCTACGTGCGTGACTAACAACGCACAGGTTGTGTGTTCGAATCCAGCTGGTGCTGGACTTTTCTTTTAACAAACATTTATTCGAAAAAATAGAATAGTGATATTATGGACAATCAATTGACTTTTATATTTCAAAATATCGCAACATGATCGATTCTAAGTCATTTTTGATAACAATGAATAGTCACCTTCTTCCCTTCTGACAGCAGTTCCTGCTTCCATTGTGTGTGTGTGTTCAACAGAGTAAATTTTTATAGAGAAATGGAGGCTGGACAGTATGCGTTACAATATAAACATTTATATAGATTTAAATCGTGTTCTGATTTAAATCGCAAACGCGTGTTTAATTATGTGTTTTTTAATCATAATCAGGCTAATGCATTTCTACATTTTCTGTATGAACCAGCTTAGAGGTTCATACAGAAAGACAGCTTGTGTTTAAATTGAGTGTAAGGTAATTTATGCTTCTAAAGTCATGGTCAGCATTTATTATTGTACTGTGCTGTAAACTTTTTCTGTGCCTAGTCACATTATTTTATAGCGTTTTTATTGCGTTATTAAATCCGGTGGCGCTGTGTGTTAGTTTCCTGACTCCCATGTCACATGGTCTGTGATTGAATCCCATGGAACTATGACTTTATTTTTTAACAAACATTTCTTTGAAAAATTGAAACGTTTCCCTTAAATAAACTTTATTTTATATAGCGTTTTAAGCGAATAGGTAATTAGATTGCTCATAAACCTAATCGCTTTTTCTACATAAACACAGCGTGATTGCTCTCTGAAAATGCTTTTCCTTTATATTTAGGCTCAGACTTCAACTATAAATCGTATTATTATAAACTTTCTTGGAAAAATGTATTTTATGTAAACCATGTTTGCTATTAATCCATTTAGGGCTAAAATACGTTCATTGTCTTCCAATCGAGTCGAGTTGACATTGGAAGCTTGCCACTCCCGGACTGTTAACCCAATGCATTAGCATGTTAAAGCAATTCTATTGAGGGAGGAGCCCAGCTACCACTTAACACTGTACTTCCTACTTTGAAAATACCTGTGAAACCGGTTTAATTCCAGCGAAAGACACCTCCCCCCCCCCTCAAAAACCCAGTAAGCAGTAATGCTTTAAGTTGAAAATCGAGGTAGATTTTGAGGATGATAAAGAGGATAAACTGGGATGGGAGGAGGGTTTGGTTTTGCATAAGGGGCGAGATTATGATAATTGGAGGAATTTGCGAGAGTATAATGGTTTGATATATTTGATTTTGTATTGTGGTCGTTATCTATGTTTTTGGTTGGTATTATGTTTATATGCTTGTTTTTGTTGGTTGGCCAATCACCATTCTGAAGCCGTACCATAATCTCTGGTATGGGGAGACCCCAGAATTCTGTCCCATAGTTTAGACAGATGATAGATACTTTTATTGATCCCGTGAGGGAAATAAAGTAAATCATTTTCATTTTAGGAAATTACTAAACGCTCGGTTAAAAGCAAAGGAGATTGTCTGTTATAGTGGACATAAAAACAAGAGTTCACTGGCATTATATACAGTGCCTTGCGAAAGTATTCGGCCCCCTTGAACTTTTCAACCTTTTGCCACATTTCAGGCTTCAAACATAAAGATATAAATTTTTTATTTTATGTGAAGAATCACCAACAAGTGGGACACAATTGTGAAGTGGAACGAAATCTATTGGATTTTTGAAACTTTTTTAACTAATAAAAAAATGAAAAGTGGGGCGTGCAAAATTATTCGGCCCCTTTACTTTCAGTGCAGCAAACTCACTCCAGAAGTTCAGCGAGGATCTCTGAATGATCCAATGTTGTCCTAAATGACTGATGGTGATAAATAGAATCCACCTGTGTGTAATCAAGTCTCTGTATAAATGCACCTGCTCTGTGATAGTCTCAAGGTTCTGTTGAAAGCGCAGAGAGCATCATGAAGACCAAGGAACACACCAGGCAGGTCCGTAATACTGTTGTGGAGAAGTTTAAAGCCGGATTTGGATACAAAAAGATTTCCCAAGCTTCAAACATCCCAAGGAGCACTGTGCAAGCGATCATCTTGAAATGGAAGGAGTATCAGACCACTGCAAATCTACCAAGACCTGGCCGTCCCTCTAAACTTTCAGCTCAGACAAGGAGAAGACTGATCAGAGATGCAGCCAAGAGGCCCATGATCACTCTGGATGAACTGCAGAGAACTACAGCTGAGGTGGGAGAGTCTGTCCATAGGACAACAATCAGTCTTACACTGCACAAATCTGGCCTTTATGGAAGAGTGGCAAGAAGAAAGCCATTTCTCAAAGATATCCATAAAAAGTCTCGTCTAAAGTTTGCCACAAGCCACCTGGGAGACACCCCAAACATGTGGAAAAAGGTGCTCTGGTCAGATGAAACCAAAATCGAACTTTTTGGCCACAATGCAAAACGATATGTTTGGCGTAAAAGCAACACAGCTCATCACCCTCAACACACCATCCCCACTGTCAAACATGGTGGTGGCAGCATCATGGTTTGGGCCTGCTTTTCTTCAGCAGGGACAGGGAAGATGGTTAAAATTGAGGGGAAGATGGATGCAGCCAAATACAGGACCATTCTGGATGAAAACCTGTTGGAGTCTGCAAAAGACCTGAAACTGGGACGGAGATTTATCTTCCAACAAGACAATGATCCCAAACATACAGCAAAATCTACAAAGGAATGGTTCACAAATAAACGTATCCAGGTGTTTGAATGGCCAAGTCAAAGTCCAGACCTGAATCCAATCGAGAATCTGTGGAAAGAGCTGAAAACTGCTGTTCACAAAGGCTCTCCATCCAACCTCACTGAGCTCGAGCTATTTTGCAAGGAAGAATGGGCAAGAATTTCAGTCTCTCGATGTGCAAAACTGATAGAGACATACCCCAAGCGACTTGCAGCTGTAATCGCAGCAAAAGGTGGCTCTACAAAGTATTAACGCAAGGGGGCCGAATAATTTTGCACGCCCCACTTTTCATTTTTTTATTAGTTAAAAAAGTTTCAAAAATCCAATAGATTTCGTTCCACTTCACAATTGTGTCCCACTTGTTGGTGATTCTTCACATAAAATAAAAAATTTATATCTTTATGTTTGAAGCCTGAAATGTGGCAAAAGGTTGAAAAGTTCAAGGGGGCCGAATACTTTCGCAAGGCACTGTAATTATACGAATTACACGAATATAATTATATCTTATTAATTTCTTGAGATACGTGATTCTTTTAATACAGTCTTTGCTGTGCTCTAGAGGATCCTTGTGATATTTCGAGCTCTGGTTGAATGATAAGTGTCACAGTTTAAATCATTTTCGTAGTTAGAAATTATGGAACGCTCTGTTAAAAGCAAGGGAGTTTTTATGTCCGTTGCAGTTCTTTTGCAACCTGAATATAATTATATCGTTATTAATTTCTTGAGATACGTGATTCCATATTATATTCCCTTTTAATCAAATTATAAAAGTATGCTTGTTGACTCCGGTATCACGTTAGTTAAAGATTTTGATGCTTAAAATGTTTACGGAGAAATGAAATACTGGTGTGCATGTTTTCTTTAATGTTCCGAGACCAGCCATATACTGTATGTTTAAGTTCCAAAATTAATATCGTTTATGGACTTCACACGCGTTGCAGTATGCTCCTATTCTTTTTATGCTCAGGCACTAAGATTTCCCTTCTGCTTTGTGTAAGGATGGTATCAAAAGCAATCTTAAGTGGTGAGAAAGCTGTGCTCAATGTATTTAAGGGACTTAAAAGTAAAAGGAGATGCTTCATATTGCTTGACTAATTTTAAAAACGAAGATATAAATGCAGACGCTCCCTCGTTTCGCTGCTCTGGTACGCCGGCTCTTACACAGTGCCTGTCGGCCGTAAGCGTTACAATATACATACCCAACACTGCTTGTACCCATCTGTCATGCAAATAAAACACCTTGAATTGAATTGAATTGAGGGGAGAAGGGGGGAATACTAAAGCCAATACTGGCTCAATACCCTCAATGGGCTTTGACGTGCTAATGCGTTGGTTTAACAGTCCGGGTGTGGCAAGCTTCCAATGTCAACTCGACTCGATTGGAAGACAATGAACGTATTTTAGCCCTAAATGAATTAATAGCAAGCATGGTTTACATAAAATACATTTTTCCAAGAAAGTTTATAATAATACGATCTATAGTTGAAATCTGAGCCTACTGTAAATATAAAGGAAAAGCATTTTCAGAGAGCAATCACGCTGTGTTTATGTAGAAAAAGCGATTAGGTTTATGAGAAATCTAATTACCTATTCGCTTAAAACGCTATATAAAATAAAGTTTATTTAGAGATGAATGATCAGTGTTGCAGTTTAAATAATTTTTGTAGGAGGGCTTGGACAGATTCCAAGTGCATTTTTGCAATTTATGTTGCATTGTCCAATGTTCTGTTGTAATACAGGCTAGAATACAGTTACAGTAGTCTAAGCTTTATCAGCCTATTTAAAATATATTTTTTGAATCCCGGGCGGAACACACTCCATAGAAATCAGTGCTTTTATACAGTATATCGCCTTTAAACACATATATTTAAACACACGTTTACGATTTAAATCAAAACGCGATTCAAATCAATATAAATGTATATTTTGTAACGCATAGGTGACTATTCATTGTTATTAAAAAGACTTAAATTCGATCATGTCGTGATATTTAGAAATATAAATTTGTTTGGTGCGAGTGAGGTTTTATTTAATCTCTGACCAAGGGAAACGTTTCAATTTTTCAAAGAAATGTTTGTTAAAAAATAAAGTCATAGTTCCATGGGAACTAGTGTGTGTTAGTCAGGAAACTAACACACAGCGCCACCGGATTTAATAACGCAATAAAAACACTATAAAATAACGTGACTAGAACAGAAAACGTTTACAGCACAGTACAATAATAAATGGGAACTAGTGTGTGTTAGTCAGGAAACTAACACACAGCGCCACCGGATTTAATAGCGCAATAAAAACGCTATAAAATAACGTGACTAGGGACAGAAAAGGTTTACAGCACAGTCAATAATAAATGCTGACCATGACTTTAGAAGCATAAATTACCTTACACTCAATTTAAACACAAGCTGTCTTTCTGTATGAACCGCTAAGCTGGTTCATACAGAAAATGTAGAAATGCATTAGCCTGATTATGATTAAAAAACACATAATTAAACACGCGTTTGCGATTTAAATCAGAACATGATTTAAATCAATATAAATGTTTATATTGTAACGCATACTGTCCAGCCTCCATTTCTCTATAAAAATTTACTCTGTTGCACACACACACAATAGAAGCAGGAACCGCTGTCAGAAGGGAAGAAGGTGACTATTCATTGTTATCAAAAATGACTTAGAATCGATCATGTTGCGATATTTTGAAATATAAAAGTCAATTGATTGTCCATAATATCGCTATTCTATTTATTCGAAGAAATGTTTGTTAAAAGAAAAGTCCAGCACCAGCTGGATTCGAACACACAACCTGTGCGTTGTTAGTCACACACGTAGACCAGTAGGCTACAAGACAACTCGCATGAACAGGGAGGCGAAACAGCCCTACACAGCCCTGTCGCAGTACACGAATATAATCATACCGTTATTAAATTCTTTAGATATGCGATTCCATATTATATTGGCAGAAAAGCTTAAAACTACCACTTTTTCACATGCTATTTCACACACTAGTTAAATACTTCGATGCTTAAAATCGTTAGGGAGAAATGGAATACCGGTGTGTATTTTTCCTTTAAAGTACCGATTTCTGGAATCTGACTGGCTGACACCCTTCTGAAGTGGTTCCATAAAATCTGGTATACGGAAAAGAAAGCGTTGATAAATACAAGTGTCTTTTAATACACTCTTTGCTGTGCTCTTGAGGATCCTTGTGATATTTTGAGCTCTAGTTGAATGATAAGTGTCGCATTTTAAATCATTTTCGTAGTTAGAAATTATGAAATGCCCTGTTAAAAGCAAGGAAGTTTTTATGCCCGTTGAAGTAAAACAAAATGCCTGACAAAGTATGGCTTGGACAGATTCCAAGTGCTTGTACAAATGTGCTAAAGAAATTATACTTTGAGTATACAGCTTGTCCAAAGCCATCCATTATTAATACTATTAGTAATATCTTCAGTAATGGCTCTGATGCATAAATATTTCTGATAAAGGTAGGTTGTGTACTTTTGTCCAACTGAGCAATCTTGCTTTCATAAAATATACCAACATTTTAATGACTGATGATTAACATGCTGTAATACACAGTTCAAAATTAAAAGCTCAAATGCTGTGCATGAGAGGTTAAGCTCCCCCTGGCGGTTTTACAAGGTGACGCCGGATAGTTTCCGGCAGAGCATCAAAGACACGCGATTAACCACGTGATACCGCGACACGCCCACCGGGGTATGCCGCGAAATACCTCACCCATTTTGAATGGCTGCATCTGTACCAAATTATGTCCACGCCCTTCATATTGACAATAAACGAAGCTGGGAATTTTATGGTGAAACTTGTCTAAAGGATTTTGTATGTAAATTTATCGATAGACATTTAAAAAACCATACGTTCATATCGCACAATGGCAAGGGATATGACAATTACCTAGTGATCAGACAGTTGTTAGCTGAAAAGATGGACGTTGAACTAATTAATCAGGGTGGTAAGATAATGTGTATGACTATAAAAGCTCTGAACATCAGATTTATCGATTCTTTAAACTTTCTGCCTATGAAATTAAACAAACTGCCGGCCGCCATGGGGTTCCCCGGGTGTAAGGGTCATTTTCCACACTTGATGAACACTTCATAAAACCAAAATTATGTCGGACTGATGTCGCCGCCAGAACTTTACGGCATTAACTACATGCTGCCGAGCGAGAAAGCCGAGTTTTTGGTTTGGTATGAAGAATGCAGGGGAAGTGTGTTTAACTTACAGAGAGAGTTGAAATGTTACTGCCAGTTGGATGTGGCAATTCGAAGAGAAGGCTGTATCAGGTTTCGGGACGAGGTCATGAATATGACCAGACAGACATGCGTGACTGAGTCAGGGGCCGCCTGCGTTGTGTGCATCGACCCCTTTCAGTTTGTGACCATCGCTAGTGTCTGCATGGCCATGTTCAGACTTATGTTTTTACAGGAAGAGACGATTGCCTTGCTACCCCATGACAATTACCACCACCAGCAAAAACGATTTTCTACACCCAGCATTCAATGGTTTATGTACATCGAACACACAGAGCGCGTTAAAATCCAACACGCGTTAACCACGGCCGGTGAGTTCATATTTTCTGGACGGTTATGCTGTAATTGACGGAGTGCCGACAGTCTTTGAGTTCAACGGTTGCTTTTTTCACGGTTGTAGTGTTTGTTATTGTGAGAACGATTTTAATCCGCTGACAAACACTACTTTTGGCTGGTTGTACAGAAAGACGATGGTTGAAATTAATTTTCTCAAAATGAGAGGTTTTAACGTGCGTGTTTTGTGGGAGCACGAGTTCAGAGACACGCTTGTAAAAAATTGGGGTTTGGCTAAATTTCTAACAGCTGCGCAGTTACCAGAGCCTCTGCAACCTCGCGAGTCACTTTTTGGGGGGAGAACAAATGCGATTTGTTTGCATTACACAGCGCAGCCCAGTGAAAAAATTCATTACTATGATTTCACCAGTCTGTATCCGTTTGTGAACAAAACTAAAAAATACCCACTGGGGCACCCCCGAATAATATATAACAACTTTGGAGATTTAAAACGGTATTTCGGTTAAGCGAAGGTGAAAGTTTACCCACCCAGACGTTTGTACTTTCCAGTTATTCCAACCAAAATTGACAAAAAACTGTTTTTCACACTGTGTCGTACGTGTGCTGAAACAAAACAGACCACCCCCTGTGAGCACGGTGATGAAGATCGCGCCTTGACTGATGTCTGGTGCACCCCTGAATTACAGATGGCCTTAGATCTGGGGTATAGAGTGTGTAAAATTGACTAAATTTGGCATTTCGAAAAGGTCTCACACGATCTTTTATACCGACTACATCAAACTGCATCTGAAAGGGAAACAGGAAGCTTCGGGGTTTCCAGAGTGGTGTACAGATGTCGCGAAACATCAAAGATATATCCGCGAATATTATGAAAAAGAGGGTGTCCGGTTGGACCCCGGCAACATTAAAAAGAATCCGGCCAAAAGACAGCTTTCAAAAATTGCCTTGAACAGTTTGTGGGGGAAGTATGGACAAAGAGACAATTTACCACAGACCACCATTGTGAGAAACCCCGATGAATTGTTCAGGTACTTATTTACGCCATATCATGAGGTGTCAGCCTGCGAGTTTATCGATGAAAACACAGCCTGTGTTACGTGGAAACACACTAAACACCGCTATACAGGCCATTCAAACACTAACATTTTCATCGCTAGCTTTACAACCGCCTATGCCCGCTTGGAGTTATACAATCTGCTAAATGCTTTGCAAGGCCTCTGTCTCTACCATGACACAGATTCCGTTATCTTTGTGAGCCAGGAGGGTGAGTGGAATCCGGAACTGGGTGACTTCTTGGGTGAGCTGACCCGCGAAATCGCTGCTGGACAACACATCACCAAGTTTGTGTCAACAGGACCCAAGTCGTACGGGTACAAACTGTCTGGAGGGAAAGCCTGTTTAAAGGTAAAAGGCATTACGCTCAATGTGAACAATTGTGAAAAAGTTAACTTTGAGAGTCTGCGGGACTTGGTTTTTGACTATTGTGTTAACCCTGGGAATTTAAACACATTTCTATTCAACAGCCGATGATCGTGCGTGTTAAAAAGGATTGGCGCATTGAGACCCGGACCTTAAAGAAAACACAGAAGGTGGTGGACGACAAGCGGGTGCTGCAAGAAAATTTGACATCGTTGCCCTACGGATATTAACACGATGGATGTCAGGTTAAAACACCCTTTTTCATGCATTTTGTCTGGACCCTTGAATTGTGGTAAAAGTTATTTTATAAAACAGCTCTTGGAGAGCGGTGATACCATTATGACTCGTAAACCCGAAAACATAGTCTGGTGTTACAGCTGCTGGCAACCTCTATACGCTGAGTTGCTTGTGAAATTTCCATACATTCAGTTTATAGAAGGACCACCGACGTTGTTTTCCGACGACCAGCTACTGCTGCCGGGTAGAGTAAATTTGATTATAGTTGATGATTTGATGGAGTCTGCGTGTGAAAATAATGAGATAGAAAAAGCTTTTACCAAATACGTACACTACCGAAACCTCAGCATCATGTATATCGTCCAAAATGTGTTTTGTCAAGGTCGGAAAAGTAGAACCATCGCGTTAAATACAAAGTACATGGTGCTGTTTAAAAACCCTAGAGATAAACTACAGATTACAACCCTGTCCCAGCAGATGTACCCCGGTAAAGACAAATTATTTTTGGAAGCGTTCGATGACGCTACTAATAAACCTTTCGGTTACTTGTTGGTGGATTTAAATGCCGACACCCCAGACGACTATCGCTTGTGAACAGGTCTTTTCCCCCTAGATGTACCCACGGCTTATGTATTTAAAAAATCTAAAAGTCGGTGATCTCGCAACCACAGACTCAGTCGAAAAAACACGTTCGGGGCGTCGTCATGTCTTCACGCGTTCGGAGAAACCTGACTCTCTTAAATTTTCTGGTAAAAGCACCTCCCAAGCAGTGGAAAGCTATTCTCTGCGGGGCTACAAATGATCTTGTACAGGCTATAGCTGAAATCGCCTTGAATACCTTGAAAGGGAATATACCGTTATCTGCTAAGCAGTTTGGGACCCTGAAGAGAAAGCGTAAGCTTATAGAGACTTTGAATCGAAAGGGTCTTTCTCTTAAAAGAAAGAGACTCTTGGTGAACCAGTCCGGTGGTTTTACTGGGACCCTGTTGAGTATTGCAGTACCACTGATTACGGGGATTCTACAACGTCAATAATGGAGCACGCTGAAAAAATGTACCTAGTACCTCAGAAACAGCTCGATCGACTCCGAGAGTGGTCTGGGTTCGAAAGCGATGTAAGAAAAATAACAACCCGTCGGCTGGATGATGAAATGTGTGACATTTTTCAGAACTCGCATCTGGCCGAATATGAAAAAGTGAAATTGTACAGCCAGGTGTTACAACGGTATTTGACATTAGTACGCCAGGAGACTTCCGAAAAGGGGACTTTAACCGTTGTACTACCGGAAAATGCACCCACCAAACGATCACCCACGTTAGCACAATGCCATCATCGAGCGACGCTGACTTTGGGTATATTTTGGACAGCGTGTCTCAGCGGTTCCGGAGAAATGCCGAGATATTGTTAAAGACCATGGCCCGCAATGAACCATTAATAGCCTGGAATGAAAAGGGGGAATTTGTGCAATTTGTACAAGGGGGTACCCGTTGAGGGCTCTCACATGATTAATCTTGTCAGGGATCTCAAGCAGCAGCAAGCAGTTGCTGTCGGTAAGAAGCCAAAAGGTTGGGATGTGTTCATGGAGGCTATGGCAGAAATCAACGTGCCGGGCACCTTGCTAGCCAACCCTGGTAACCGAGAGCTACTTGAAAAACTCAAGGCTGCCCCGCTGGGGTGTGCCGCGTCGGTCAAAACTTTAAAACAACTGGTAGAGTTGTCGCCGGTCGACCCGGTCTCTAAGATAACTGCTGAAAGGAGACGATCATTAATACCTAGACCCACATGGTTGTCTTTGTAACATTTTTTCTCTGGGTATGTGTGTTTGTGTTAAATGACTTGAAATGTATATTAAAAAGTGTGCGCAATATGGTTAAAAATGGCTTGGCTATAACATGTATTAAAAAAAGCTTAAACGCTATAACAGCGAATGCATAATAAAAATATTGTGTTGATTTTAATTCATGTTTTGTGTTCTTTTTAAATAATAACCACAGAGACGTCGAAATGGTTTGATTTCATTTTTATTTTAGACGGTCGATTTACATTTATGACATGTTTTAAATTGTCGTAAACACCCGCATAATTGAACATTTGTATTTTCAAAGGGCTTGAAAGGGAACAGGGGTCTCCGTCTCACACGACGTCAGTTTTTCAGAAACATTTCCACCAGGCGGTCATTCTGGATTGCATTCGTAGAATAAAGTTCTAAAATGTTTCTAAAAGATAAGCCTTTACATCTATGGTATAGGAAAAAGACGCAATGTAGACCGCAGGTCACTGCAAAAGAATCTTGCAATTGTCTGTTGTTGTAAGATATGGAGTTAGCATTTCTGTTTAAGAAATCAATAATGTTCTTGGGAAAGAAAAAAGGCTTTGGGTGAAAATCCGTAGGAGTTGAAAAATTCTGCGCCCTCGTCGTCGGGTAAGTAAATAGCCAGCCAGTGTTCACTGGGGCGGTCATGTGGGTGAGTATTAACTATTAAACACAACGGGCGCCGCGCCAGTCTCTCGCGTGGTAGGGCATCACTGGGGAACACACCTAGAAAACTGTCCTCGGTGTAGCGGTCTTGGGTTAGAATGTCTTCCAGCTGTTTGGTGTTCATCTTTATGTACAGGTTGTGTGGCCTCCCGTGCTTTTTAGCTGAAGTCGTAAATGACTTGACGTCTCATATCCAGCTCCATCACGTTGTCGAACAGTGCGTACACAACCATGTTAACTGTAGTGGGTAGCGGTTGCGCGAAGCGTATTTCAGCTCTCAGATTACCCGTTTTGATAAGTGAATAATTCCCTGTGCACTCGTCGTCGGGGCTGAGGTTGAAAGCGAACAATGTGTAACCGTGCGCGTACTCCTCGCGGCCCACCAGAAGGGGTTTGTCTTTCAGACGCTTTCCGGCTGTTTCCACCAGATTAAAATATTCACGGACGCAATGTCCATTCTGGAAGTCTGGTTGAAGCGGTTTGGTGGGGATTTGTTCACCGTCCGCGTAGAGAGCCAGAAAGTTAACGTTGTAGTGTTTAAAATTGAAGGGGTTTTGGGTAAAACTGCCACTGAATACCGCGTTGTCCACAAACCCCAAAATGACCACTTTGGGTAACTGTCCGAGAAAGAGGTTTTCTTGGTTACACACACGGCTCCCTGCAGGCAGGCTGAAGACTTTCATCTGTACGCGGTCTATGGGGTATTTAGCGTTGGCCGTCAGGAGTGCTTCAGCGTGTCCCAGTCTGACCCCGGGTGACACTCTGACTCTTTTCACAAACAAAGATGCAGAGAGTACGCTCAGTTTGTGTTCTCCGGCGTTGTTCATTAAGCAGAAAGCATCTCTGTTGCGCGTGAGTTTTATTTTCAGGTCTACGCCATTCAGTAGTAGTTTGTCCTGAAAAAACAGGTCGGCGTGAATGTGACCCAGGAGCTCCAGTTTTCGGCTTTGCGTCGTGTATGATGCTCTTTTTCGGAACCCCTGATTGGGACCATCCAAAATTGTGGACTCGTGTTCCCTGGCTGTGTCTTTGTAAAAGAGCCCTGTTGAATACTGTGTCTTCAGCGTCTCTTCACTGTAGTTCAGGACAGACTCTATAAAGGCTCTGTAAGGATAGCAGTTGTTGCTCTGGCTGATCAATCAGTCTCCTACGGTGATGTCAACCTGGCTGAAGATGGCAGCGATGGGGTAATTCACCAGGCTCACACGGGCTGCCGCATCAATGTCCCGACTGTCTGCTTCTGTTATTTTACAGGTCAAATAGAGCAGGGTGTTGTTTAAATCTAAATAATCTTCTCCGTTGCCTGTGACGTAGAACTCCAGAGGTGCGTTTTCCGATAGGGCCGTGAGGGGTGGAACTTCTATGTAAAAGCTTTTCTCGACGCTTGTTTGGGTAGGCGCTAATTGAAATATGTCCAGCTCCGACTTGGCGCATTCTGCAGACCCGCCATGAACAAAAGCCATGTTTAAAATATGTCTCGTTGATTGCGGTGTGTCACGCCCTTCTTGGTCGACCTGAAGCTTCTTTGAGTTGCCTGTCTGCGCTTAGCCGTTCTTTTATCAGGTTTCGGCGGCCCCCGACGGTGAGATGATGACGTCTATCTTTTTCTCTTGACACCCCTGCGGATGTATGCTTGACCCGAACCTTCCTGCTGATGTGCAGCCACCTTAGACATGACTGCGCTTGTAACGTTGCCGACCACGTCTTTGGTGATGTTTTTAGCTGCCGATGCCATGTGCGGCTTAGCTATTTCAAACCCGCCATTCAGAAAAGGCACGGCTTTTCTAAATAGTGCTCTGAAAATACCCCCGATACCAGCGCCGTACTGAACCGGTAGCCCTGAAAATCCTGGTAATCCATAACCAGCCTGTTGTTTGTAGTAGTGCATATACAGAGAAGGATCCCCGTAGCTCTTGATGACCATCATCCTTTTAGATGTTTGTCGCTTTCACAGATCTGAAATTCAGCTTGACGATGACCTTTCCAAATGCAAATGACATATGTTCGTTTTGATCTGTCTTTATTTCAATAGTGATGTTGTTAAAATGGTCGATGCTCACCGGCACGTAATGGGGTTTGTCGTACAATACTGTGACGAATTCACCATCCACGCCTCTGAAGGGGACACAACGCAAAAGCGGTGCGTAGACGTCGCCTATTAACTGGTGTTCTATGATATCGGTGTATATATACATGGTGTTAAATCTGCCAGTCATATCAACTGGGTGCGGTGATTTTACACCCGAATTGAAACCCAACATCCTCGCCAGGCGGTTGCGCACCTGCATAACAAACTGTTTATCATTAACAATCCTTACCGACCGGCTAATGGGGTTGTATTTAAGACTTACAGCCGTTAACTTGGATTTTTCCGCAGCCCGTTTCATTTCATGCATGAGCTGCTCGATGTTGCTGTAGTACCCTCTCAGTAAGGTACAGCTCCATATAGTCTTGAGTTCCTCGCTGACGAACAGAAAAACTTAGTCTTCATCAAAAGTGTTTAGTGTATGTGGATAGTGCAGCTCGACCAGGCCCAGTTCCCAGCTCCCGTCCAGGTCAATTGCCTTTGCCAGATGCTCTGTGAAGCACGCATTAGTGTTCTTTGGAAACATCTTTGAGGATGAATTACTGGCCAGCGTCACATAGAAACTATTGGGGTTCTTTTTTCACCACCTCTATATGTCTCGGACCTCGAAAGCCTTTACCCAACTATTGAATTTATCGCTCCAGCCGCGCCACTTTACCAAAAGCTGTTTGTTTTTGTCACAACCCCTGGCTGCTAAAATCGTTTGGATGCGGTAGATGTTCTCAATATCTGGGTTTATCTTCTGTAGCTCTTCGGCATAGAAGGAGCCCTTAATGTCGTCGCCTGCGTAGTCCTGCAGTTTGTAATAGGGTCTCAGAGCCGCGGTCCGCTCTTTGACAATGAAAATTTCATCTGTGAAGGCCTGTTCATATCCCTTCTCAAACACTCCCTTTATTTTGGACACCCGCACGCGATCACCCACATTAAATGAAAACTTTGACAGTTTTCTCTTAAAGTGCTCATCATAGACCGTTCTCCACACCTCAAGGGAGTTGTCGGATGTAACAGAAGCCGGGGTTCGTTTAAGAGTTGTGTGGTAACTATTGTTATAAGCATAAATAAGATCTGAAAGGACGGTATATATCGAAAGGTGTTTTTGTGTGTCAGGTACCTCCATATTTTTGTTTTAATAGTTCTGTTAAACCTCTCGACCACACTAGCATTCACATCGCTGGCCGTAACGAAATGTTCAATATTCTCACGTTTGAGAAAATTTTGGAAGGTCCTGTTAAGAAATTCTTTACCCTCGTCCATTTGTAGCTTTTTAGGAGCACGCCCCTCTTGCAGTATATTTTGGAAGGCGCCTGTCACGGCCCCTCCAGTCTTGGCTTTCAGCGGCACGGCCCAAGCGTATTTAGACAGCATGTCTATACATATTAAGATGTAACAGAAACCGTCGTTGAACTCGCGGTGTTCTCTCATATCCATCAAGTTGGCCTGCCACTGCCAGTCCATTTCGGACACCAGCATCCTCTTTCTCTTAAAACGTACGCGCGCCGGCTTGTGCAGCGTATAAGCAGCCTGGCTGGACAACCACTCGGCCACCCGGCCGTGGCTGGAACCGCTCACACCCCGGGATCTCGCGGCCCGCACCAGACTCCCCGCTCCGCCGTAACTACCCGATTTCCTAGGGTTATAATAGAGCACACTCAACCCCGCGGCAGACATGGTCCCCTTCCAAACCAATACACACTTTCACACACCTAAAGCGAGGGATGTGCCGCCTCGGGGCTTTGGGACCCTGAGGCGCCGGACCGACCGGCCGGGGGGAGGCGGAAGTTCCAACCCACACCATTGGCTCCTGAGTGGGCGGGACATGCACAAATAACAACACGCCATTGGATGGCAAGGGGGCGGGACAACCAACCACCACGGACGACCATTGGCTGGAAAAGGGGGCGTGGTACCTGTCAAAAGTTTGACGAAAGGTGTCGATTTATACTACTGTTACCTCTTTCATATTACAAGGAAACAGTAAACCTTTATTAAAAAGATTTAACTTAAATTTAGCAAGACACATTATCCTATCTTTACATTCTGCTTTATTATGTGGGGTGCCATGGTGGTGCATTGTTTAGCACTGCTGCCTTATAGCACTGGGGCCCTGGGTTAAATTCTGTGTGTTGTTTGTGTCTGTGTGATGGACAGGCTTCTCATTCTGGGTGTGCCCTGCCCTGTGCCTTTATCTTGCCAACATAGACTCTAGGTTTCAGTGACACTGAATTGGAAAAAGCAGTTAGAAAATGGATGACCGGATGTTGGGGGGGATTTAGACAGAACAGGTAATGCAAAATGTTTAATAACGAATTATTCAAGAGCTGGGCTAAACATCTTATCTTAAAAATACCACCCCCTACTGCAGAGTATCTGATGTCACTGTACAAGGGAAATAATGCTTGGTTGATACTCAACACTTACAGCAGCAACCTGTTTTTTTCAAAGCTCTCCCACCCCAGTACTGACCATGCACAACTTTACTTACTGTAGATTCTGAGATCTGATGAGTTCTAAGTGGTAATTCCACTACTGTGAAAATTACACAGGTAACTTATGGATGTGCATGAAGAGAGGATTTTCCCTTAAGTAAATGCTGTGTAAGATGCCTATCCTAACTCTGCTTAAGCAGAATTCTACTGTGAGTAATTAAATACAATAAACACATGGGATAACAGACTTCACTTTAACAGACTTTGGATTTAATAATGGACAAAATCAGCTAAAGGGGAATTTTGTCTGAACAACAAAAATGGCAGACTTTCTGGCACTGGGTAAATAATAATAATAAAAATAATAATAATTGCTTATATAGCGCTTTTCTGGACACTCCACTCAAAACGTTTTACAGGTAATGGGGACTCCACTCCACCACCACCAATGTGAAGCATTCACCTGGATGATGCGATGGCAGCCATTGCGCGCCAGAACGCTCACCACACATCAGCTATCAATGGGGAGGAGAGCAGAGTAATAAAGCCAATTCATAGATGAGGATTATTAGGAGGCCATCATTGGTAAGGGCCAATGGGAAATTTGGACAGGACGTCAGGATTACACCCCTACTCTTTTAGAGAAATGCCCTGGGATTTTTAATGACCACAGAGAGTCAGGACCTTGGTTTTATGTCTCATTCGAAAGACGGTGCCTGTTTTACAGTATGGCATCCCCATCACTATACTGGGGCATTATGATCCACATGGACCGCAGGGTGAGCGCCCCCTGCTGGCCCCACTAACACCTCTTCCAGCAGCAAACTTCGTTTTTCCCCAGGAGGTCTCCACCCAGGTACTGACCAGGTACTGACCAGGCTCACACCTGCTTAGCTTCATTGGGTTAACAGTTGTGAGTAGCAGAGTGATATAGCCGCTGGCCGTAAAGTACAAGACAATTGGTGTAGGGGTAGGCAAATTGCTTAATGTGTGTTTTTTTGTGTTTTGTATTGAGCAATTACAAAATTAATAATAAGAAAAAAGTAATGTAAAGACACAAATAATAAAATAAGTTAAAAAATAAATACAACATAAGTTTGAAATTGAAAGAAAATCAATTGAGCCCTTTAGGGTAGTTTAACTGTTTATGGTATGTTTTTTTTTTACTTAAGCAAATTGTATATAGTATATGTATGACATGAAATAAAGAGCTGGAATATGTATGACAAAAAGACATGGCAACAATATTCATTGACCGTGTTTCAATTGTAAAAAAATAAGTCAGAAGATTCAGAAAGCATATATTACATGGAGCCTGGGACCCACACCTGAAGAAGGCTCCACGGCCGAAACGTTGTGTTCTCTTTCTTCTTTTTTCAGCATGGAATAAACCTATTACGTGTATCATGATCAATGGTCATCCATTGGTGCCTATCTGTCTAGGAAGTGCCAGATGGACATCTGGACTACATTCCTAAGTGTCAGGAGAAAATAATTCATATTTCACCTTGATCAACCAATCAGGGACTAGCAGGGCGTGGTGACACCACGTGGGTCTCCCATGCCCGCCAAACTCTCAACCAATCAGCACACATCTGTGTCTTGGTCAAAAAGGTAGCACATGCTCAGGTTGGGGCTCCTTGGCCATTTTCGCGTACCCTCAGAGACAATCACGTGACAAATGGTGTTGTCTGCACTGGGACTTGGACTTTTTTCTAAGCATGAGGCCGAGTATCCCGTACGTACTCAAGAATTCTGCAACGACCAACGTGAATGCTCCGCTTGATCAATGGCAGCCTACAGTTGGACCCTTGTCGACAACCTGAATAGCTTATTCAGAAGTAGCGCTGGACCGGGAACGAACCAGTTTCTTCCCGTGCAAAAGAGTGACTTGCGAGGACCCACAGTCACACTCTGTGCATAGAGACTTTCTACTAGTCAGCCGGACTGCTGGTAGATCCCTGGGAGCAACGACTGCCCTGCGTGCCGCAGATTCCTCTGCCCATCCTACTCCGAGCTGCACCTTGACTGGTCGGCCGGTAGCCCGAGGACGCCTAGATGGACACCTATTGGACGACAGCTGCAACACAGGTTGCAACAGAGCCTGTCAGGTGGTTTGGTGTTTGTAGCAGGAAATCCCAAATCCATACACAGTGGATAAGTAAACCCCATGTCATACATTGCGTCTCAAGAAGTTAATTGCTACCTCAACACAAGTTGTTATCAATTTAATTCATGAGTAATGTATTTACTTCTGAGTCTAGTGTAACAGTGGGTAATAACACTGATTAGCGATTTGGTATAGCCGAATGATATATTGAAAAATATGCTCTGTTGTGTATCTCTTTGTGTTTGCATCTCTTCGAGATTATATACCTTGTATATTGATAACCCTCACAGTAAGGTCTGCTGCCTGTATCCAGGCAGACTGGTATATGTTTGGTGCACAATTTATATTTAATAAATGTATCTTGTGTATTGAATCCGTGTGTGTGCGTTGTTAGTTGTTCTGACGATTGATTTTCTAAAAGTCACAACGAACCACCTCGTGATTACTGCTACAATTAATAATTGTCTCAGTAAAATCAAAACCACAAAACAGTTTATTTGTATACTTGCTTTCCCGTTAAAACCTAGACCATTTCTTATGCTCAGATTAAACAACTGATCAGATGTTAAAAGATTATATCCCACAATATTTTAGAACGTGACCTTTTAACCTTATTCTGAAATTTACATTGATCTTGTATTCAGTGCATGACAAATCAAAGTATAAATGCCTTGAATAGTGTAGTACATCTGTGAGTTGATGGTTTCTATTTTTCCTCAGGAGGATGAAGAAGTTTGTGTATTAGTTGTCTGAAATAGTGCAGTTGTCAGGTATAACTAACAACTTCTCAAATAATTGTTACTGTTGGTGGCTGGGGAGGCAGTCTTATACTGTAGATAATTTTGACTTTTTAATCATCAGTACTCCTACATAGCTCATCTTCTATAACTTTAATATATTATCTATGCCAGAAGATTTACTATTTTTTCTAGTTTTCTTTGCACTGTGATGTGACACAAGAAAACAGATCTTGAGGTAGGTCTAGAGGAGAAGCAGGTGATATCTCATTACAGTGAAAGCTTCAGTAAACCAGTGTAGCGGCGAGGCTTAATAATAAGGCAGAATTAAGTGTTTCTGAGCTTTCCCAAATTAGGCCTCATTTCTCTGTTCATCTCTGTGGTGCAGCCACAGAGAAACCATTCATGCAAGGTGATTTAAGGTCCAAGGACAGCTCCCAAAGGGGGATGCACTTAGCTAAGCCTGGCTATCATGATCAATGGTCACCCATTGGCGCCTATCTGTCTAGGGAGTGCGAGTTGGACATCTGGATTGCATTCCTAAGTGTCAGGACTAAGTGACTCATATCTCACCTTGATCAACCAATCAGGGACCGGTAGAGCCGAGTAACCCACGTGGGACTCTGATGCCCATGGAACTTTCAGCCAATCAATGAGCTGAAGTTCCTCCAGGTAAAAACAGGCAACACAGAGAGCCTGACAGATTCAACAAGATTCAGACAAGATTCAGAAGGAATTCAAAGGAGAATCCCAAGGGCAGGACATTCTCGCAGCGCGCCTCCTGACCATCCTGAGACTCAGCCCGGACAACCACGGAACGGCCAGTGTGTCCGAGTGCCAGAACTTTCCTTTGTTCTAAGAGTCTAGAGTGGAGGTTGCCAGAGAGTAACCAGCAGCAGGCCTCGTGAACAGGTCGGAACTGTGGAAAGCTGAATCACTATTCAGAACTAGCTCTTCATCAGGAACGAACCGGTCCTCTTCCTGACTTGCTGGGACCCACAGTCATCTTTTCTCCTGTGCACAAACTTTGCTAGTTAAAGCCAACACTAACTAGCCGGTCAGTGAGCATCAGCAGCGCACCGTCGCAAGCCGCACAGCACAGCCTGGCACGGAGCCAGAGAGGGCGGATTGGACAGCAACAGCCTGCAACTGTTTCTTTGTGCCCGCAGGAGATCTGAATCCCCAGAGATTGGATGAGTATTCAACTTCAATGCATTACAGCTCGAGAATTCAATTGTTATCCAAACCAGTTGATATCAATTTAATTCCTAAGAGTTATGTACTTGTTTGAGTATCTAATGTAGAAGTTGTAACCAAGTTCACTTTACGAAACGGTCTTAATGAATGATATACTGAACGTATTTCCTCTTGATGTGTAACTCTTTGTAACTGATTGAATATATATCTTTTGTATTCTGATAACCCTCTCGATAAGATCTGTTAGGTTATATGCATATTCTATGTATTAATAAATGTATCCTCGTGTATTAGTACCTGTGTGTGCGCGTTGTTTGAGTTATGTCGCATGGTTGGATTCTAAAGCCATCAAAAGAATCAACTTTGTGATTTACTGCTACAATTAATAATTGTCTCAGTAAATGCCCAAACCCTACAGAACTGGTGCCTTCAGAGAGCCACTATAATCTACATATTTGGCGTCCCTGAACCGGTATTCTCTACACCAGAAAGGAATTTGTTAGGAAAAGAGGCTATGAACATGGCTACTAGGCTCATCAGCTCACTTACAATTGGACAGGGGCTGTGGTAGGACCATTGAACAGGTATCCTGCCAGACTATGGCATCCACAAGGGTTTCACTGTGATGGTGGCCTTTCAAGCAGTGGTGTAGGAATCATTAAGATTCATTCCAGGAGTATTGATATTTATCCAAAGAAGTGTACTATTATGGACCTGGTTTCAGAGGTGAACAGATAGAGGGTCTTGAGTTTTGGGATGACCTATATGTGAAGCTCAAGGGTTCCTTCCCCTATTAAATCAAGAAAATCTCAGAAGAGGCAGAAGAGAAACTTGGACTTGCACTCTGGGATTTGAGATGTCCCCTTAAAGTTCAAGCTTTGCCCTTGATTGTCCTCCTCTTGGAATGGGCTCTGTGCTGTTTTTGGACAAAATCTTTGATGTTTTATAGAGGGTGAACCAGAGAATGAAGGAAAAACATGGCTCCACCAAGATCGATGATCCTTACAATAAGTGGAAGGACTTGGGCTCCCCTGCCAGAGAAGACATAAGGTACCAGTCAGTTGATACATGAATGAAGAGAACTACTTCCTGGAACCTGGGGCTTCTACAATGCCAACAGCCTGCTTAATCTGGTGTAGCACTAGCTTTTGGCAGCCATGCCAGCACCTGGTTGGATATGGGTGCCCCCTGAGTAGGCAGGGGACTGTAATTGACCTGGATTGCTGATATTATAGTGTACATAATTAGTAATATTTGTTTTGGACATGAAGAAATTGGAACTATAAGGTACCCATTTTACATGTTGATAGTAATTTCTGTGGTTCTAAACAAAAAAACAAATGTTCTTTCCTAAGTGAGTATCTGTATATATTGCCTAGTTTCTGTTGTAGCGGCGAGGCTTATTAATAAGACAGAATTAAGTGTTGCTGTGCTTTCCTAAATGAGGCCCCATCTCTCTCTTCATCTATTCATGCAGGCTGATTTAAGGTTTCTTTTGATAAGGGACAGCTCCCAAATGGGGATGCACTTAGCTAAGCCTGGCTATCATGATCAATAGTCATCCATTGGCACCTAAAAGTCTGCAAGATTCCAAGGAAGAGCCTCATCCAAGTGGTTTACAACCCCAAGGTCAGAGGGCATGGTTACTTATCATCAGCCAATCAGGAACTGGTAGGGCCAAGTAACCCACGTGGGTCTCTGATGCCCATGAGACTTTCACCCAATGAATGAGCTGAAGTTCCTTCAGGTAAAAACAGGCAACACAGAGCTCTAACTATTCTGGACTATTCTAAGAAATTCTAAAGGAGAATCTCTGAGGAGAATTCCAGCGGTGCGAGACAATTCCAGGGCAGGATGGCCCAGGAGCAGAAAGGCTCCCAAGGGCAGGACATTCTCGCAGCGCACCTCCTGACCATCCTGAGACTCAGCCCGGACAACCACGGAACGGCCAGTGTGTCCGAGTACCAGAACTTTCCTTTGTTCTAAGAGTTGAGAGCAGAGGTTGCCACGAGTAACCAGAGGATCCACCGAGGTTAGCATCAGCAGCAAGCCTCATGAACAGGTCGGAACTGTGGACAGCTGAATCATTATTCAGAACTAGCTCTTCATCAGGAACAAACCGGTCTTCTTCCTGATTTGCTGGGACCCACAGTCATCTTTTCTCCTGTGCACAAACTTTGGTAGTTAAAGCCAACACTAACTAGCCGGTCAGTGAGCATCAGCAGCGCAACGTCGCAAGCCGCACAGCACAACATGGCACGGAGCCAGAGAGCCCGCAGAAGATCTGAAACCTCAGAGATTGGATGAGTATTCAACTTCAATGCATTACAGAATTCAATTGTTATCCCAACCAGTTGATATCAATTTAATTCCTTATGTACTTGTTTTGAGTATCCTATGTAGAAGTTATAACCAAGTTCATTTACGAAACGGTCTAAATGAATGATATACCGAACGTATGTCCTCTTGATATGTGTAACTCTTCGTAACTGACTGAATATATACCTTTTGTATTCTGATAACCCTCTCGATAAGATCTGTTAGGTTTACATGCATATTCTATGTATTAATAAATGTATCCTCGTGTATTAGTACCTGTGTGTATGCGTTGTTTGAGTTATATCGCATGGTTGGATTCTAAGACCATTAAAATAATCAATTTTGTGATTTACTGCCATAATTAATAATTGTCCCAGTAAATGCCCAAACCCCTACAGAACTGGTGCCTCGTGAGAGCACACTGCACTGTATATACACATTTGCATGTGTGTGCATTTGTTTAATCATCATTTTGCATAAGTATTTTATCTTAACAACAGTAAAACAAGGGTATGATTAAATTTCACATAGGCACTTATCTCTTCAGAACTCCTCTACATGGTATTGTTATACAGTTATACAGGTGCACAGCCAAATCATTTTACAATTCTCTTAATGTGATGGTAATGAGCAGTTTTTGAGACAGGCTATTATTTATGTTTGTTGTTCTGATGAATGATCTTGCCACAGTAAGCTCTGAAAACAATTTTTTTTTTCAAGTAACAGTAATTTAAAGATGGACAAAAAGACTTAGAAATATACAAATCCAAAATAAAAAGTTTTAAGTAACCCTGTAACATATATTGCTGGTCTTAAGATATCTATAAGAGGGTATGTTAGTTCTGGCATAATACATTAGTTGTGTCATACAAATGACAGAGTCCAGGTGTCTGTGTCGGAGAAGTTTCTTTATTACATATGCATATGGGAGAACAGCTTCCAACCACCGAACTCAAAAATTAGTGACTAAAAATGGTCTTTTATACAGTGGAACAAAGAAGCTAAAGTGACACTCCCCCTAATAGTTAGTACTACAGAAGTATGTTTATATATGGATATACATCACATACAGTTTATGCAAATATTAGTGAAGCAAACTGTTTAGTGCACCACCCATATAACTGCGTCTCAGTGAACTTACCTAGTGATTCATGACAAACTGTTCAAATGTACAAATAAGCATAATTTCCCTGTATAAATGTCTGAGCGAAACGTTAATGATAAACATGCAGAATAAGCATCTTATATCTTAGATCATATCTCTTGGCTTTAAGAAGTTCTGTGTTTACATTCGGGGCATGAAGCCAACTTCAAGCAACAAGACTGAATCGTTTGCAAAAATACAGAAATAATACCATTATCTCACTTGTCCCTTCACATGTAATCTGAGATCTTCTAATGACATTTTATATCTTAAAATCTTTTATGTAGCATTTCACATAACTTGTATTTTCAAAATATTAAACAAGAACATCTAAAATAATAAAATGTAAATGAATCTCAGGAAGAGTACATGGCATTGGGGTAGCACAGTTGTGCAGTGGTTAGCATTGTTGCCTTGCAGCACCGGAGCTCTGGTTTCGATTTCTAGGCTGCTATCTGTATGGAGTTTGTATGTTATCCCCATGTTTGTGTGGGTTTCTTCTGGGTGCTCTGGTTTCCTCCCATTATTCAAAGATATGCTGGTAAGTTAATTGGTTTCTGGATTGTCAGGCTCTCCCATTGCCCTGTTGGATAAAGTGATTAGAAAATGGTTGGATAATTGGCCATACCGAATACAACTGGGAGGTGTCTGTGACAGTTTATGCATAAGAGTCTTAAAAAACGTTCAGCTTTTAACATTTGCAGGCTTGTGAGCCTGAGGAACAGAGAGATGTACAGTATGTGAACCTATACACACATGTGGTCAAAAAGCAGCCTTGAAAAAGGTTCATACTTAAATTCATGGAAAAATAACATGGTTCTAAAGAAAATGAGTTAAGTCAGAGTAATTGAGAAAATATGGTGTTGACTTCCACTGTAAATCAAATTTATTGAAGATAAAAGAGTTGATGATTACTCTAAATTTTCACCAATTAAACAAGAATAAGACTGGGATGCTTTTAATTGGCTTTCCCCATCAAGTCTCATATTTAAACTGTCTAAAACTCACAGCGTTGCTGTGGAGCACAAGTAGATGGGCTACTGGTTGGACAGAGTGTAGCAGCATATCAGACTTTGCTTCCCTGGTCCAGTTGAGCTCTTCTCTACTTCCCCTTTGTGTGCTGGCTTCTTTGGGCCTTGATGTCTAATCCTCTCAGGCTTACTTCATGGGACTAACTTCCTGTCCTCCCAAGCCTAACTTCTTGGACCTAACCTCCAGTTGTGGTTTTTGGCTTTTCCTTATTTGTTAGCCTCAAACAAAGACATTCCAAAGCCTTGCCTGACAGGGTTTTGGTCGGTCAATTCAAATATGAGATCTACATATCTCCACTTCAGGAATTTTTATTGCTTCTACCAGGAGAGACAGTCAAGTATTTGGGAAAACTCATAGGTTTTTCTGAGTAATACACACAGGTTTGACATTAGATGTCTTAACTCCTCATGTTTTGCACATTCATTTGATTCCAAACATAGCCCACTTCTTCCTGAAATAATTATGGCATCTTTAATTGTAGTTTAATTTAAATATTTTAACTTACCCTTTTATAAAGGAATCAGTAGGTTATATGGCAACACATGCAGTCTTTTACCAACAGAGAATCAAGGATGATGCTTTATTGGGTCAAAAATCTGATTTGCTATACAAGCATTGGGAGGGGGTTATGCCTCATTTCACCACTACAGAAGTTTATATCAGTGATTAATATTTTGTATAGTTAGTAAACTTGTTAACCCTTTAATGGGCAAGTACCAAAAAACTTAACTGAAAATTTGTTAATTGTTTTTTTCTAGTGCATTTTGTGTCAAATAACACAATTACATAAGTTTATTTTTTTTGTGTGTGTTTATTTTCCGTTTTACAAACTGTATCCCACAGGATATGGTTCTCATTTGGGGTATACATCCGAACTGTTTTTGGCAACTGCTCACATAGTCAAAAGAACCATAAAACTATTAAAACTCACTCCTTTTTATGTTTCATTAAAAAATATAAAATCTTACCAAACATAAAATCCACCCTTGTCCCTACTTGCTTTGGTGTTAAAAAAATTACACTTAAATAAAACTTAAAATTTACAAGTTACTCTAATGTTAAAAAAAATTTAAATCATACAAAAACCCCAATTCATCTGGGCCCAAAATTGCAACAGTTCATTGTTTGTTTAATACTGGTACTATGGACCTGGAGTGCGATATAATGCAATCATCATGTCAGCCAAGTCCACACCTCCCATGTGATTGTTGTATTCTGCCACGATCTGTGGACATGGGACAGATATCTGTCTTCCCTTCTTCTTTGAGAAGCGCTTCACTTCACCCACAGGCATCACAGAAACCAATGTGCTCACCAAGGTGACTGTTTTGCTGTCAGACCATTTGACTATTGCAAGTTGTGCATCATTGTCAACTTGGTAGTCAAAACTACCTCTTCCTCTTTTCAGTAGTTCTTGATCATCTTCCAGTTTGCAGCCATCAAGCGATTCTTTCGTATGGTTCCCAAATTTCTGAGGCCCATGGAATCCTTCAAATAGGTTAGCAAGCTGAGAGATGTGAAGAAGTTGTCAAAGTAGACCACACAGTTAGGGGGGTTCCTGATGGTTTTGCAAAGATGCAAAACTACATTGGCCCCTAAACCAAACTCTTTGAGTGGAATTTGTGTAGCAACATCAAATGTAGACTTCCCCTTGTAGACGAAGAAGTCATACACAAAACCAGAAACCCCAGCACGTGTAGCAGAGCTAGTGTGGTGACATCAGCGCCCTCACTGCGTGTAGCAGGGTCCTCAGCTGCCTGGGCTGAGGGAGGGCTCCTTTAGCTCATGTGGTTGGTGCCCTGTTGCATTACGCTGGAGACCTGGGTTCACGTGCCCCAGGTGTGGGGGACGGAACAGGTGGCAGGGGGCACAACCCTGTGTGGAACAGTGACTATCACACATGCACAAAGATCTTAAAACCCAGTACCTTGGCAGGTAGGTACTGGCGCAGACTTCCAGCTTTTCGACCTTTGTAAGGCACCATCATTTCATCAATCGAGAACTGATTTTCACTTTCAATTTGAGAGCATTTATTTCTCATATGGTCTATCACAGGCCTGATTTTCACCAGCCGGTCTTCGCGGGACTCAGGGACTAGGTTATTTTGAAAGTGAAGCATTCTGGACAAACATTTGAAGCGCTTAATTGGCATGACATCTGCTATTTTGTCAAATCTTGTATCACTGGCCCAGTAATCTTCCATTGCAGGCATTTCCACTACACCCATGAACAATTTGATACCTATGAATGCTTTGATTTCACTGATGTTGGTGTTTATGCTTCCACCAATCAGTTGGCATGCGTACAGATTGGTCTAATCAGCAATTAGTTCAAATATCTCATTATCAAAGAATTTGGAAAAATAGGTTAGTGGAGAAAAGATTCCATCTGGTGCCATGAAATATGTTGGTGTTGCAGTTGACTGGTGTTCAAAATCTGTTTTTTTCCACCTAGAAAGGAATAAAATATATAATGGTTTATTGGAAACCATTCAAAATGCGCGGGCGATACCGCATTATTTTCCGGTACGCTGTACGCAGTCTACTGCGAGTTACCGGTAAATACTGTGAGTTACCGGTAAATACTGCTAGCAAAATAATAGTATCAGGAATTTCCTCAAGGTGGAGCTAATAAAGCTCAACCTCTCATGTTTGAGCTGTCGCCATCAAAGTCTTTAATGAAGATATTACTAATAGTATAAATAATGAATGACCTTGGACAAGCTGTAAGTGTAAACTCAAAGTATTGCCCTGGTCCACATTCTTTTTTTCATTGACCGTCTTTGTAAAAGTAATACCACAGCATTTCGCAATCACGCATTTGTTTCCAATCATGCAAAGTACAGTCATTTTTGAGAATCGATTCACCATGCCTTTTACATGCTCATAAAAGAGATTGATTTAGGAACATAAACATATTACCGTATGCAAACTGTACTGTATACAGTATGTATATGTATATTTAATGTATTAAATGTGCCCGTTAAAGTATTGAATATTTATAAGGAATTTTACCACTGAAGGGAAATCTTAGTGCCTGAGCATAAAAAGAATAGGAGCATACTGTAACGCGTGTGAAGGCCATAAACAATATTAACTTTGGAACTTAAACATACAGTATATGGCTGGTCTCGGTACTTTAAAGAAAACATACACTAAACATGGTTTAATTATGACCAGAATCGGTCTTGAGATATTTTTAACTTGATTTACAGTATTTGAGAGGTATGTCTTGACACCGATACTACGTAAATACTGCTCACGTATATGTTTCTAGGTTTATATTATGCATTTCATACGGTCAAATTACTTTTGAGCAACTGATAAGAAGCGAGAAACGGTATGCCCCGGGCGTTTTAGTTTTCGTTTTGTTTTAATGCAGTGCGGGGACTCTGCTTTAACTATATCACCGTGGATTGATTAGAGATATCAAGTACATGCAAGTCATTTTTTAAATGTTGTAGTTCGTCTTGTAAAAATGTTACGAGTACATCATCTGTCAACAATTACACAGGTTCTGTTTCCATATTGCGGATTTTGGTTACGTAATATTATTTTCTAATTTCACATTGTGAATATATGATTTGGGCAAACAGAGCCGCAAAGAAGTACATTATGGGTTGTTTTTTTTTGCAGTTTTATCTAGAACAAGCGATGCTTAAACCTTTGTCTGATTCTTGTCTTTTATGTAAACCATGTTTGCTATTTATTCATTTAGGGCTAGAATACGTTCATTGTCTTCCAATCGAGTCGAGTTGACATTGGAAGCTTGCCACGCCCGGACTGTTACACCAATGCATTAGCATGTTAAAGCGATTTCATTGAGGAGCCTAGCTTTCTTAACTAGTAAGTACTGTACTTCCTACTTTGAAAATACCTGTGAAACCGGTTTAATTCGTCACAGCCAGCACTCCCGCAGAGAGGGGGGTTGTACTCATTAATGTCCGATGACATAGAAGTAGAAAGATTACAGATTTTAATCGTCTTTTTTCTGAACCAGGGAAAATCTGATCATGTTTCTTTATAACAATAATAAAAAACTTTATTTTACATTATTTTACATATCCCACTTACACATCGCACGACTTTAATAAATCCATTCTTTATTAATACTAAATAAATAATACTAAAAATACTACAGCAAAGAGGTCACTTGATGTTTGGAATAATTCCAAATAGCACAATGATCCACTGGCATCCCTGAAGTCTGTTTAGTCCATAATCTTCCAAATACAATCACTTAGCAATTTATAAGAATTATACTATCCTATTTCTTTGTGATGTCCTATAAAAACTAAACCTATTTTTATAAGGCTTTGTGTGATTTCCAAACACACAAAGCATTTGTGAAGTACTATAGTATTTCTAAAGGTTACTGGTACAACATCAATCATTAAAGCTTAACAATAAAGTTTAGATTGCTGACTATGGACTAACTACATTAACTAACTGCAATGCAACAGTAGACATTTTACAAGTAAGAATATCTGGTTGAATTCTTGCATTTGTAGCCAATTTAATGCGAGAGATATTAAGTTTTAACAGAAGAAAACTACGAATATGAAAACAGCCATAACAACAAAAATTAAACTGTGCAAATATCAAAAGGCTACTTCAGTAATGAAATAATAATCACAGTAGAAACCAGACACTATTTACATCATATTGTTAAGAAAGACTCAAGACAGAAATGTTCATGTACAGCCGGAAAAACAACTTCGAAAACAACAGTGAAGGCTGCAACATTACGCCCATGCTTTTCCACCTTAAAAACTTTATAAAAGTTTATAACCTTAAAACTTAGGCTGTTGAGTCCAATCAATTAAAGCTGGAGTTCTGCAGGTTGTACAGGCTTAAAAGGTAGATCGGTAGTTTATCTGCAATATGGTCCAGTACTTTAGATGCTTCTTGGTTTAATTTTCCTGATTATTAATGCTTACTTTCCTACATTTCCAATGCAGTTCACTATCATTATACACAAAAGCCAAACCATAAACTTTGAGGCTAGCAGACTTCAAGAAAACACCTGTTGGTGTTAAATGGTGAGGTTTTATTATAATCTAAGGTATGAAAACAAACTAGCTACATTTTTAACACACTTTATAATACACAACTTTTTTGTTGTATCCCAAGTGATTTGAAGCATTTCTGTTTTAATTGAACTTCTAGAGTTATTTCTCCAATGTTTAGGAGGATATCACCATAATAAGGGCATGCTTGTCATATGCTAAAAGATTAGCTTATAACAGGAAATGCAAAGTCTGTTTTTTTAAAAAAAGCTCCTTTAAAGCCTGTGCCCCAGAAGGTCCATTTATGTTGAGCTGTGAAAGTGCTTTACAGTAAAAACCTTGTGTAAATGGTTAAAAGCAATGATTCAGGGACCAAAGGTGATTCAGGAGCCTAGAACCAATATTTTGTGTGCTCGGTGCAGTCAGATGTTGAAAAAGTCCCACTGTATGCTGTTCCTTTTATTTACAATAAGAATCTAGGAACCTCTAGGAGACATCAACTGCAAAGTGACATGACTTAGAGCCTCTTGAGTCCTGCAGATACAGGGTACCTCATAATTTTAATGAAATCAAATGTGTACTGTACGTGTAAAACTGAAGCTGACTTAACAACCATGCCCTTTTCTGCAGAGCGTGTTTAATTGTTCTGTTTCAGCACATCAGTTTTTTTTTCCCCAACAACTTTCCAGAGGAGCTATAAATATTTTAAATAAATACACACAGTATTGCTCATAAGGTCTGCTATTTGAGGTCCAGTTATTTAGATGCATACATCTTATTTTCTACTGAGATACACAGATCATACATAAACAATGCAGTAAAAAAATGTCTCATCAAGTATTTAATCATTAGGTATAACAGTTTCCCTTTAGGCCTCTGAAAACACCACCTTCTACCTTGTGAATACCAGTACCTCCTAATTGTCTAAAGGCTTTATTTCTTAAGAGCATGACATTAAAAACTGCTCAACTTTACAGCTGCATATTTGCTTTCAGCATTCCAATACCTCTCAAGCAGTGAAAACAAATAACCTGCTGCAAAGCTGCTTATTATGGAGAAAAAAATCTCAGTTACATTCCCAGATCCTATTTATGAGCTTTCCCAGCTGCAAATAACTACAGGTGCAAAGAGACAATGTTCAGACACTCAAAACAACCTGCTGAAACATGAAACCAAGGAATTGTCTTCAGAGATGTTTATTGTCTGACATACCTCAGGATAACACAAAACCTCCATACAGCCAGAACTATACGGTGTACTGAGAAGAGAGCTAATATACAAAAAGAAATCATTTTCAGACCACCATGAGAGCAGAAAATGAACCCTGTACTGTGCACTTAATACTTAAAGATAACAATTTGTATGACAAACAAATTAACAAAGTCCCTATTTGTCCTAACAAGGTCCCAAACCTGAATTTAAGAATAAAATATCCTTTGCGGGATGATATTTCCCAAAGGCAGATGACCCCACCTGTTGCTTTAAACGAAAAAGGTTTTGTAGAGTAACAACTTCTTTCAGCATCAGGTTTGCCCTCGCTAACAGCAAGCTTTCCAGCTCTCGTTTGTTTGGTAAATATGGATTTACAAACTGCATTATTAACCAAACCATAAAAATCGTTTAAACCTTTATGCAAAAATAACAAAGGAATCATATCTCGCCACTTGGCAGGGTGTTATGATGAAATCATGTCTTTGTTGTTGGGGCGACTTTTTTGGTAATAATATGATGATTAATATTACTAAGTAATATTCTTTAGTATAAAAGTTTTTTATTATTGTTATAAAGAAACATGATCAGATTTTCCCTGGTTCAGAAAAAAGACGATTAAAATCTGTAATCTTTCTACTTGTATGTCATCGGACATTAACGAGTACAACCCCCCTCTCTGCGGGAGTGCAGGCTGTGACGAATTAAACCAGTTTCACAGGTATTTTCAAAGTAGGAAGTACAGTACTTACTAGTTAAGAAAGCTAGGCTCCTCAATGAAATCGCTTTAACATGCTAATGCGTTGGTGTAACAGTCCGGGCGTGGCAAGCTTCCAATGTCAACTCGACTCGATTGGAAGACAATGAATGTATTCTAGCCCTAAATGAATTAATAGCAAACATGGTTTACATAAAAGACATTTTTCCAAGAAAGTTTATAATAATACGATCTATAGTTGAAATCTGAGCCTAAATATAAAGAAAAAGCATTTTCAGAGAGCAATCACGGTGTGTTTATGTAGAAAAAGCGATTAGGTTTATGAGCAATCTAATTACCTATTCGCTTAAAACGCTATATAAAATAAAGTTTATTTAAAGATGAATGATAAGTGTCGCAGTTTAAATAATTTTCGTAGTAGGGCTTGGACAGATTCTAAGTGCATTTTTGCAATTTACATTGCATTGTCCAATGTGCTGCTGTAATACAGTTTAGAATACAGTAAGTCTAAACTGTATCAGCTTTATTTTTGGGTTGCAATTTAGAAAAAGTCAAAAACCACACTCAAAATGCAATTTAGAGCTTTCTGGCAAGAGGAGACACCCAAATTAATAATGTAACATGCCACTGTTTGTGCATGAACAAAGTTATACTGCAATTTTCCTTAGATACGCGATTAAAAAACATTTTGAATCCCCGGCAGAACACATTCCATAAGAATCAGCACTTTTATACAGTGTATCGCCTTTAAACATATATTTAAACACGCATTTACGATTTAAATCAAAACGCGATTCAAATCAATATAAATGTTTATTTTGTAACGCATAGGTGACTATTCATTGTTATTAAAAAGACTTAAATTCGATCATGTTGTGATATTTAGAAATATAAATTTGTTTGGTGCGAGTGAGGTTTTATTTAATCTCTGACCAAGGGAAACGTTTCATTTTTTCAAAGAAATGTTTGTTAAAAAATAAAGTCATTGTTCCATGGGATTTGATCACAGACCGTGTGACATGGGACTCAGGAACCTAACCCACAGCGCCACCGGCACAGTCACATGCTGAGTGCTGAAAAAGCACTACAGAAACATTATCGAAAGACAATGTACAGATTTGATAAAGCTATAAAATAATGTAATTAGGCACAGAACAAGTTTACAGGACAGTACAATAATAAATGCTGACCATGACTTTAGAAGTATAAATTACCTTACACTCAATTTAAACACAAGCTGTCTTTAGCCCTCTAAGCTGGTTCATACAGAAATGTAGAGAACCAGGCTCAGAACACACAGCTTCATTAGCGAATACATATGCAGGACAACTGGAGAAGATGTTTTACAGTGGATGGATTTTTAGAAACATCCCATCAGTGACATCACTGTCCTAAGTAACTGTCGTGTGGATAGTTTACAAGAATCACACAAAGGTTTAAGCATCGCTTGTTCTAGATAAAACTGCAAAAAAAAAAACAACAACCCATAATGTACCTCTTTGCGGCTCTGTTTGCCCAAATCAAATATTCACAACGTGAAATTAGAAAATAATATTACGTAACCAAAATCCGCAATATGGAAACAGAACCTGTGTAATTGTTGACAGATGATGTACTCGTAATATTTTTACAAGACGAACTACAACATTTAAAAAATGACTTGTATGTACTTGATATCTCTAATCAATCTACTGCACTGCATTAAAACAAAACGAAAACTAAAACGCCCTGGGAATACCATTTCGTGCTTCTTATCAGTTGCTCAAAAGTAATTTGACCGTATGAAATGCATAATATAATCCTAGAAACATATACGTGAGCAGTATTTACGTAGTATCGGTGTCAAGACATACCTTTCAAATACTGTAAATCAAATTAAAAATATCTCAAGACCGATTCTGGTCATAATGAAACCATGTTTCGTGTATGTTTTCTTTAAAGTACCGAGACCAGCCATATACTGTATGTTTATGTTCCAAAATTAATATCGTTTATGGCCTTCACATGCGTTGCAGTATGCTCCTATTCTTTTTATGCTCAGCTACTAAGATTTCCCTTCAGTGGTAAAATTCCATATGAATATTCAATACTACAATGGGCACAGTAAAGACGTTTACTGTAAATCTTTCTACGACAGACCAATGGACCACGAGTGCCCCTGTCGGTCAACCATTCAAGTACCGCGGTACCCCGCGTCATCTTGCGTCAAAATGCGCGACGCCGTAGCTAATTACCTCCGGTACGTGTCTGTACCGCGCACTTTGAATGGCTGCCTCTGTATAATATGTAATATTTCCATGTACACATTCTCTGTGGTCAGTTAGCAGTCTTGGACATAAAATATTTTCGTCTGGTTTCCAATTCACATGCATACATTCATGTACAGTAAGTGCACACACACACATGCACACAAAGTATATAGTGTTACTTTATCAACAATATCCTATTTATTAGTTTACATCACCTAAATTTCTTAATTTGTTTGGACAGGTGTCCTCCTTCTGCTGCCTCATCACTACAGCTACTGTCACTACCGCTGTCCTCACTGCTACTGTTGCTATCTTCTCTCACCCATAGCACCCATAGTGCTATTAATGACTATATTAATGTCCAGGGGATACAGATATTTTATGTCAGATTTGGAGAACAGTACAAATATAATTAACATTTTTTTCACATTAACATGTCATATCATGCTTAAAAATGAATAGCTTATAAAAAAAGTGCCCCTAAAATTTGCGTTATGTATAAAATAAATACAGGTACTTAGCATATGGTCAGTGAAGCCTTCTCCATCTTCCATCATGACAGATTCAGAAAGGAGTGACAAGTCTATCCCAGAATGCTCAGATGAAATCACTTGACCTAAGTCCTTAACACATGACTCCCTCATATGTTTAATTGAATAAAAAAAACACGTTCCTAGCCCCTCCCACAGCTGGTCAAAATGTCTGTATCCAGCAGGATACAATACCCATTAAGGGATTGTAAAATCAAGATTGCTTAAGAGGATTAGCTAAGACTACAGTATATAAACTGCAAGAGACAAATCAAGATTAAGAAATACTTGTATACAGATACAGTGTGTTGCATGTATTGGCTGAAACAAAGTATACTGTACACAGAAAATACAGAATTTTGACATGTGCCAATTATGGAATAACAAGTCAAAGTTGAGAAGTGCACTCACTGAGAATGTAAAAATTAATATGATTAAGTTTTCCACTGTGTTTAACAAAAAAATACTGATGTTCTGGAATAAGTTTAGAATTCAGATAAAACAGTTATATATTCTCAGATATAAACGAATGTCATGGACAGTCTAAAGAATGCTTTAGTCTTAAACGGAAAATACTTCTGGATTCATTTTGAAACCCATATTTAAAGTGCTCAAAAATATTAGGAAAGTCAGCTGCTTTAGAAATGACAGTAAAAAATGAGCCAGTGGACACCAGTGGGAACAGTAGAACAATTCATAAATAGTGCCAGTAAATCATAATAACACTATACTTGAAAAGAAACACACATGACACATTGTGACATCCATAGAAATGTATCATTTGAATATTGGGTATTACCATTGTGCTTCAGTGTGAAATGGAATTGTTCAACAGAAATTCATGAGGAAGTCAAATTTTAATTTCACATGTTTGCATTTACTTAAAAATATTTTACATGCTGAGCCCCTGTGCATATATCTTTTGCTAATTTAGGCATTTCGGTCTCAAACACAAATATGTCATGTAGTGAGATTCCCTTCATTCCCTTTTTTTTCTTCCGTCATAACCCAACCTTCATTCCTTTCCTGAGAACTGTCTCTCCTGAAAAAAGCAAAACAATTACCTGAAGGATAGAGAGCCTGGCAGGATGTATGGTATGTCTTTATCTGAGCCTAATAAATGATATCTAAGTAGGACTGTACAGTGTGGTGTCTCCGGGGGAAAAGTTTATGTAATTGAGATTCAACTACTCACACCACACTTTTCTTCTTTAACTTCAGTGGAGTCCATTCCCCTGGTCATCTTACAACAGCCATTCACATCAGCAGCCACATTATTAAATTTGCTCCACAGTTTTCGGGCTGATCAGTAACAATAATGATTCCACATATAGGAAGGAGGTGGAGCATGAAAAAATGTGGTGCCATGACAACAACCTGGCCCTGTATGTTAACAGAACAAAATAACTAATTGTGGATTTCAGGAGACCAAAAAGAAGTCATGACTTGGATTAGGTTCACATCTAAAAATTCTGAAAAGAACAGAACAGCTCCTCCAATTTCTTCTGTGTATAAGACATGTGGTATAGGGAAGCAGCTACTTGTGAACTTTTATGGCAGCACCATAGAAATGGTCCGAACTAGTGTTATCAATATAGGGTACAGCAATACTACCAAAGAAAACAAAGTTGCTCTACAAAGGGTTATTAAAATATCTGACCTACTATCAATCAATGCGATCCACACCATCTGCTGTCACAGTAAAGTCTGTTCCATTATTCAGGATCACAGGATTCAGGCCATAAACTAATCTGCCCTGTATGTTTTGGCAAGTGTTACTACATCATTAAAGCACTGACTGCTAGACCTTTACCCTACGGCAAAGTAGATCATTAACAGCTAATTGTGCACTGCCTTGGAATTCAATGTATCTCTGCACTCCTTAGCTACCACATATTTATTGTCCTGTATTTTTATTGTTTTAGGTAATTTAATCTTTTAGTAATTGTCTGATAGCTCAAACAGAAATTAAATAGAAATTTAAGTACCTAAGCATAAAACGCAGAGGATCATAACAAAGGTCATAAACGATATTTATTTAGGAACATAAACATATTATGTAAACTGTATGTTGGTGTTATTGGTATTTTAAAGAAAAAATACACACCAATACTCAATTTCTCCCTAAACATTTTAAGCACCAAAGTCTTACATGTGGTTTTCATCACTCTCTGCAGGACTGCTGGGTGTGACGGATTAAACCGGTTTCACAGGTATTTTCAAAGTAGAAGGGGGTGAGTCTTCCAGCGAAATACACCCCCCCCCCCAAAACCCCTTTTTTTTGCTTACAGTAGCAGTACTTAAGTACAGTAAAGTAGTACTTCTCGCTTTAGGAAAGCTAGGCGTTAGCATAAACTATTAGTAATCAATAATATTAAATTTAGCACTGTAATAAATTGTGCTAATAATAAATTATATTCTACTCTGAGAATGTAGGGGGGAAGAAGAATGCCCATGGTCTTTTCACTGATAAACTTGTGTCAAGGTGTCAACAAAAAACAGCTGTCAAAAAAAAGTTTGAAAAAAAGTCAATTCACCCCGCCTGCTGTGGGAAGAGTTGGCTTATTCCTTCCCTGCCTCACCCTGCCAGGCCCTCGTCAACACCGGTTCGACCATCACCCTGCTGCGGCCTGGTGTCCTGCCAGGCACCAAAGCAGCTGGACCCATAGGGGGCTCACCATGCACTTTGGGGCTGCGAGGGTGAAACACCCCTTCTACCTTGCCCCAGTCCATGAGGACTTTATTCTTGGGTTGGACTGGTTGCAGCAGGTGGGTGGTTGCCTTGACTTGGGAGTGAGGGACGGGGTGCTGTGCCGGGGGTGGCGGGTGCCCTCCAGCGCCGAGGTCAGGCGTCAGTTTGTGTTGTCGCAGTCGCTCCGTGGGGCAGTTCTCCAAGAGGTGACGGCCAGCAGGAGGCCGCCAGGCAGTGACCTCGCCGCTGGAGGGCACCTGCCACCCCTGGCGCTGCAACCTGTCCCTTACCTCCAAGGCCTCCCACAGTGCACAGAGTGCCTTACAGACTTTGGGTAGGGGCAAGCTTATCTCACCGTCCTGGGAGTCAGCTCTGGCACGCTCGCCCCGACACCCGCAGCTCAGACAGGTCTTCAGGCCAACGCCTGGCAGGCCTTCCCCTCCAGGACGGCGGCAAGGTGGCCCACCATCTCCACCTGAGACCAGCCGTTTGCCCAGGCCGCCATCTGAAACTGGGATCTCCCCATTAAAACGGCTCAGTCTCACCAGTGCAGGCTGGAGCAGGGGTGGCGGGCTGGACCCCGCTGGTCTGGCATCTCCCTCCTGCCACACAGCCTGAGGCGACTCGCGAAAGGGACCCCCTTCCGCTGAGTAGGTCACCGTGGGGTAGCCCTGATAAGGGCTGTGGCCACTGGCGGTGCAGACGGGTCGTCACGGCACCTAGTGGTTGCTGCTCGCCCCCAAAAGACGCTTTAGGGGTCACTTGCCTGCTGGGGGAACCGGCGCTTCTCTGAGTCCGACATCATCGGCAGTTCACTGTCCATCCTCCTGTTTCTGACACCAATGTTATGAATTTGGGTTTGTTGAGGACGAACACAGAGACTTAAACTTGTGAAGTTAAAAACTGCTCTTTATTTCTTCTCCGTCACCACCTGCCATCAGCACTGCCGCGCCCAGACGAGAGAGAGACACAAGACAAGCCCGCCAAGAGTGTGGGCCCGAGAGAGAGACAGAGAGAGAGACAGAGAGAGAGAGACACCAAGGGGTGCGGAACCAGGGAACTATTTACATGGAAAACGGGCGATTTCCCCAGATTGTACGCCCATTTCACTGTTACCCGAATACCTCTTGGGGGATATCCTCTATATCCTCTTGGGGGGAATATCCTCTTGGGGGATATTCTAACAACTAGTGATTATAAGACGATCTGTCAAAGTGCAATAAAATACAATATGCTGGACAGTATGCTTCTCAAAGTGCTTTACGGGATAACAACAATAACAACAACAATTTTACAAGTCCTGGGAGGAAGAATATCATCAATATTAATAATAATAATAATAATAATAATAATAATAATAATAATAATAATAATAATAATAATAATAATAATAATAATAATAATAATAAACTTTATTTTATATAGCTCCTTTAAAGGTGGCTTTTAAAAAAAAACAACAACAACCATTGCAGCAGAATTTGCATCATTTGGCAGGGCTATGATTCATACAAGTGGTGGTGGATTTGGAGACAAAATGGATTTACATTGGGTTGCTGTAAGTGGAGCACTAATAACCCCAAAACTCTACTTATTATTTTACAAGAGAATGCACCTGACAAGCTGGACAGTGTGCTTCTCAAAGCGCTTTACAGGATAACAACAAGAATAACAACAACAATTTACAAGTTCTGGGAGGGAAAATATGATCAATATTAATAATGATAATAATAAACTTTATTTTATATAGCATTTAAAGGTGGCTCATCAAAGCGCTTTACAGGATAACAACTGATGAAACAACAGTGGCTGGGGGTTGAAAATACCTGTGAAATCGGTTTGTTCACAATGTACTGTAGACACAGAGACTCAGTAGCAATAGCAAAATAGCAATATTATGGACACTCAATTGACTTTTTAAAAAAAAAAACTTTTTTTGACAGCTAGTACAACACCCCACCGTGTCCGCGCACCAGCATTATATTCTCATGTACAGTTAGAATGTATTCATTATCTTCCAATGAAAAATGAGTTCCTTTCGCCAAAGTCAGGAGACATTAGAAGCTTGCCACACCCAGACTGTTACACCAACGCATTAGCACGTTAAAGCGATTCCATTGAGGAGCCGGGCGCGAAAATTGTTTTGTTCCTTGATTTTCTGATCTGCAAGGCCATTTGGCTGCAGCGAATGTGAATTCTGTCTGGCATTGCCAGATTGTGAAAAAATAAAAGTATTTCAATCAAGATAGGGGGTAAAGGTGTCATCTCTATGACACTCTCCCTCATAAAATTAACGTGAAACAAAACAAAAACTAAAAATAAGATACAATCTACAGACATTCACAACATAAACATATCATAAAAAATTTACATATATTGTTAAATTATTACTTTAAATATATACTTTAAGTTACTGAAACAGCCAGTTAATAAAATCGTTGCAATTTTGTTCTTGTTTGGAGGTGGGGATATTCTGACAACAATTGATTGAAAGACAATCCGTCAAAATGCAATGAAATACAATATTACGTTGGGTAAACATTCCAAGGTCAAATTCTTCCGCGACGGAGGTACCTTTAAAGTGGAGACAACGAAAATAAAGTTTATTATTAATTTGCTGGACAGAGAGGTGAACATTATTATGCAGAAGACAAAGATAACGATTTATGTTGCACTGCCAGATTGTGAATCAATAAAAATAATTAATTAAACACGCGTTTATGGGTTTGCGATTTAAATGGAAATGGGGGTGACGGGAACTCTTAATCTAAATAAAAACAAAATAAATAAAACAGGTTTCGATAGTTAAGAACCACTTTTTATGCGTGAAACACGGGTGTTTTTTCTTTCTCCTGATCAGTTTAGAAATCTGTGTACGCTGTAAGGTTTTTACTTCCTAATTAAACTTTTAAAATAGAATAGAATAGAAGCAGCATATGTTGTTTCTTCCTGCTATGTAAGACAAATCAGCAAGTTTTTTTTTCTCCAATCAGAGGGGTGTCAGATGGTGTCAGCCAATCATAATTCTGAAGCCTACCTTAATCTCTGGTATAGGGACACCCCAGAATTCTGTCGCAGCAGACCGGGAGAATGCCCGGAGCATAAAAGTAAATGCAGACGAACTAGGGATTGTACACTTTCCAAGTGCTTGTACAATCAATGGAAATGTTACAATCAATGGAAAAAAATCATTTATTCCTTTATCATATTGACTAGCTAATGTCCTCTCTTTGCTAGTTACCTGTGGCTGTGTTTCTGCGTTGTGTAGTAACGAGTGACTATATTCTCAGGCAGAGGAATGTAAACAGCTTAATTTTCATCTTAAAAAAGTTTTTTTTTAATTAAAATTCATTCTATACAGCAATCGCATATTTGGGGACCGTTTCATAAATCTTTGATGCTTAAAATGTTTAGGGAGAAATGGAAGACTGGTGTGTATTTTTTCTTTAAACTACCAAGACCAGCCATATACAGTATAGTTTCCATACAGTAATATGTTTATGTCCCTAAATTAATATCGTTTATGACCTTCAGGTGTGTTATGCTCCTCTTCTTTTTATGCTCAGCTACTAAAATTTCCCTTTAGTGGTAAAATTCCATATAAATATTCAATACTAAGTGGATTAAAACGTGCACAGTAAAGTGATTAAATGATTAAATCTTTTCACTACCGACCAATGCACCATGAGTGCCCCTGTCGGTCATTTTGGCCAGCCAATCACTTACCGCGGTAGACTGCAGTGGCTTGTGGGTAATTGCGTGCGGTACGGGTTTGTACTGTGCATTTTGAATGGCTGCATCTGTATACAGTATATATGTCATATACTGTATGTGTATCGTGGAATTTTGATTACATTATAGATCTTCTTATATAGAACTCATACTAAGCTTGAATCTCTGACGTAGACTTGCATGTTGGTTTAAATTGCATATTATTTTCTTGGGCTGCCACATGTTTATTCTGAAAATATTTCTGATACCTTAATGGAAATGCTCCAAATGTCATGTCCATTAAAAGAATGTAGCCTTCATTAGTATAATGTTTAAAGGTCATTTGCATACTTCAAAGTAAGTCTTCCTGTATTGCTTATAAATAAATTAGAAAGGGCATGCTACACATGGAAGGAGTAGAAACTTAAAAGTATAAAATGTAAAATTGAAATGCCTGGTAACTGATCTCTCAGCATGATAAAAACTGGAAAATTAGGGATTGTAAATATGCCATGGGAGGTAAGAATGAACAAGTTTTAATATTTAATAGAACAAAAAATTATAGCACAGGAGAAAAGTTACATATTGTTAACTGAACATTTATAAAAAATATTGATTAAAATATATTTTTCCTTGATGGCTTAATTTATTGAAAACATTGATGCAATTCAGTATTTAGATTTATTTTAGTTGTTTATAACAATTAAAGTACATAACAGTTTGGCTTACATAACAGTTTTTTTCATCTTTGCAGAGAAAAAATATTTCTATATGAAATTAACAGCAAAGTTTGCAAAGTCATTTTACATTGAACCATTTCAGCGTACAGTTCTGAATTTCTTTGAAGTATGTTTAGGGCTATCACCTTCTTGCAGTATGAAGCTTTGCTTCGTCAATCAGCTTCTTCCTTAAATAGCACTATCATTTTTTTTGTAAACCATGATTCCTAATTGGTACATGTTTCAAACCTTATCTTTGCCTGTGCTTATAGAATGATTATTGAGTTAATTTTACTTTAATATAGAACAGACCTCTTTTTGCTGGCTTAACAGCAGTGAAAAATGTTACTCACTGCAAAAAGATTGAGGACTTAGAATGTACAACAGTTAGAATTAAAATGGGAAGGAATTTCCACAGCTATTAAAATATGCTTGTTTCTTAAAATAAAAAATACATAAAGTACATAGTGTCTTCTATATTCATATACTGTATATTAAACTAGTATTACATGAGCTTTGGATAAGATTGTATGACTGTATTTGGTACCGTATTGTTGATAGTAGTGTTGGTTTGTTCTTATTTGGTTTTTGTTGATTACATCTATTTAATCTGTTTTAAAGTTCAATAAAATGTTGATCACAAGAAAACATTAACAAAATTTGTTAATGAATACTGAACATACAACTGAAGAGACTACACTTACTGATCTTATTTTTACATATTTAAATTTTTATTACTTCCATGCAATACTGTGATGAAGTTTATCAGGATAACTTACTGGAAGTTTGATTGACATAAAACAAATGGATCTGGAAGCAGGGCCCAAAAACAGATGAAAGTAACCCCATAACACCCCATAATATGCATAGCTTATCAAGACAAACCGCATCACTCAGAAGCTTTGAAATTAATATAAATAGTTAAACTAAATGTTTCTGTGATTGCTATGACATTGGAGGAACTTTTCTGTGTGAGGTATTCCGCTTACAAACTCAAATGCATCTTGCCATTCTTTCTGATGATGTTGATAAACAAAGTTTTCAGTACTAGTACTTTAAATTCACTAGCCATATGATGTTGTATTCTCCCTAGCAATGGCTTCAGAATTTGTATTTATAGTGTAGATTAAGAGTTTTTTGTAATTTTCAGTATTGACTAGCTGCTGAGATAGAAGATAGAAGATGAAGATAGAAAATTGGAAGGTCAGGTCTGTCCCTGGCCAGAGCAAATACCAATTGTGAAAAAAGATGTGCTCAAGAGCCAAGATATTTATAGTAGTAGAGAAAGAGGCCAAGATTAGACACTGAACTATTCCTGGACTTATTTATTTGATAATAGACTGATGACCAGTCAGCAAGCGTTAGTAGCACAAAATTATTACATTAAAACCAAAACTATTACACACATAGTGCTTACACTATAAACATATATTGGTGGTCAGTGAGTAACCAGAACCCAGCTCTCTACTGACATAGAAAATGCAGAATTCCAACACTGTAATCCAAACACCTTACAAGGCAAACAGAGAATCTACATTCTAATTCCAAAAAATCTTGTCAATATCTTGATACTGGGACACAGCAGCCCTTCCACCTTATATTTAGAGTTGGGTGTTTCACTGAGGTCTGGAATCAAGGGCTTATCACCCCATCTATAAATGTGGAGCCAAAACTGACCATAATATTGTAACCATGGGGGCATCTGTGTGAACAGTATCCAAGGGAAGTATCCTACAGAATTATGAATGCCCTAATATTTGTTATGGCGAAGTGCCCTAGTTGAAACTGAACCCTTATGGACCGGGGCTGGTGTGAGAGCTGTGGTATTAGGAAGAAGTAGCGGTACTTATGCAAATTGCAGAGCCTTTAAATTAGTCTTGACAGACGTAGGTCGGAAAACCGGAACGTCAGATAAATGGTCGCTCAGTACTAAGGTATACAGGGAAGTGGAGCTCTTCTGGTGAACCAATACTGAGTGTGGTGAATAGGGGATTGAATCCTTATATAGTTGGGTGCGGACATGAGTGATTGAGTAATTGGGTAATGTGTCTGCTCTAAGAAAAAAACAAACCTAATCACAGAATTTCCATATTTGACAGAATCAGAACAGATCCCAGTCCACCTGGGAGAGGAGGGAGAACACAAAATAGAGATAGCAGCCCTGTCACATCCTGAGGAGCAGTGAGCCTGCCTCACCATACAGTATGTAATGTATGTTCTGTTAATATTAATGTCTGTAAATCTTTTTTAATTGTATCTGCTTTGGAAACTTAAACCATGCTTCATAGATCGTGCCAATAAAGTCCTTTAAGATTAAGATCACTTTATTAGCCATCTACAATTTCTTGCGTTAGGAACTCGTCTTTTCAGATACCCCAGCTTGCTCTCCATGAGACACAGACAGGGATAGAAGCTTGGGGTCAGAGCACAGGGTCAGCCATTGTACAGCACCCCTGGAGCAGCTGAGGTTAAGAGCCTTGCTCAGGGACCCAACAGAGTAGGATTCCTCTGCCAGCTGTGGGATTTGAACCAGCAAGCGTCCAGCCACAGGCACAGGCACAGATCCTTAACCACAGAGCTGAATCAGAATTTTAATTTGGTACAGATGCAGCCATTCAAAACAAGCAGGCGATATCGCATTATTTTGTGGTGCGCTTGACGCGGTATACTACAAATTACGGTATTAATAACGTATATTCTTGCATAGAACCGCATGATATGGTATGATAACGCAGGTAAAATAATAGTATAGGAATTTCCGCTGGGTGGAGCTAATAAAGCTCAACCTCTCATGTTTGAGTTGTTGCCATCAAAATCTTTACTGAAGATATTACTAATAGTATTTATAAATGAATTACCTTGGACAAGCTGTAAACTCAAAGTATTGCCCTGGTCCACGTTCTTTTTTTCATTGACCGTCTTTGTAAAAGTAACACCACAGCATTTTATTGATCATATCATGCATTTGTTTCTAATCATGCAAAGTACAGTTATTTTTGAGAATCTCCGACTCACCATGCCTTTCACATGCTCATAAAAGTTATTGATTTAGGAACATAAACATATTACTGTATGCAAAACTGTACTGTATACAGTATGTATATGTATATTTAATGTCTTTACTGTGCCTGTTTAGGTATTGAATATTTATATGGAATTTTACCACTGAAGGGGAATCTTAGTAGCTGAGCATAAAAAGAATAGAAGCATAACGCATGTGAAGACCATAAACGATATTAATTTTGGAATATAAACATACAGTATTACAGTATGTAAACTGTATATGGCTGGTCTCTGTACTTTAAAGAAAAAGTACACACCAGTATTGCATTGCTCCGTAAACATTTTAAGCATCGAAGTCTTTAACTAACATGTGAAATAACATGTATAAAAAGTGGTAGTTTTAAGCTTTTCTGCGAATACGCTTGATACTGGAGTCAACAAGCATACTTTAAGAATTTGATTAATAGGGAATATAATATGGAATCGTGTATCTAAAGAAATTAATAACGGTATAATTATATTCATGTACTGCAACACAGGAATAGTATATGCTGTACAATGTCTGTTAATACTGTATGTCTAAGGCAGTTTCACTACTTCTCACACGACCTTTGCAGGTGGTCCTGTGGTCTAGGTGCCCGCCTACTAAACCACAGGTTGCATGTTCAAATCCAGCCAGTGGTGTGACGTTTATTTTAACAAACAATATTATGGACATTTAATTGACAATAAATATAGAAAAGCACATATTAAATTGGGGAAATTTGGTTTCTGTCAAACCGCAATGAAACCTATAACTTGATTCTTATGGACGCCCGGTCCCGCCAGGGATTAAAAAAAAAACATGCAATCGCGTATCTAAAGAAATAACAGTATAACTATGTTCATGCACACATAGTAGCATGTTACATTATTAGTTTGGGTGTCTCCTCTTGCCAGAAAAGCTCTAAATTGCATTTTGAGTGCGGTTTATGACTTTTTAAAAATTACAATCCATAAATAAAGATACCGTTTAGAATTTTAATTATTTTAAACTGTATCACAGCAGCACAATGCACAAGGCAACGTAAATCGCTATCTTTGTCTTCTGCGTAATAATGTTCAGAAATAAGAAATTAGATTGCTCATATATCTAATCACTTATTCTACATAAACACAGCGTAATTGCTCTCTGAAAATGCTCTTTTTCTTGTTAGTTTTGGAGACCTTGATCGAAACTGATTTGAGATGTCAGAACAGATTTAATTTCTGTGTGCACATTTTCTACATTGCTTCGTTTGTCGAGATTTTAACTTTATATTGAGGCTCAGGATTTCAACTATAAATTGTACACTAATTACTAGCAGTAAATAATGATGTTTTGCTCCCTCTTACCACAAAAATATGTATGTATTGTAGCTGGAATGAACTTTTTTTCGTGTCTCTACCTACTGCGACTCAAACAGGCACCCAGAGGTGGGGGGTGTGTCTTTCCGCCTCCATAACTAAAATGGCAAGTAAGAGTGGCGCAGCGCAGTTTTCATCACTCTCTGCGGGAGTGCTGGGTGTGACGAATTAAACAGCTTTCACAGGTATTTTCAAAGTAGAAGGGTTTAGCAAAGTCATGTACCATAAAAGTATGGTAGTTAAAAACCTTTAATACTTTCGCTTGGGTTTAAATAAAGTCAATGTTTTCTCTTTTGGGTAGACTTGACTATTTAGCCATGAGAAATTCAATAGACTGTCGTTAAACAACCTTCTGTTTCTTAATCTTTCTTGTTATGCACAGTGGGAATGGTAATGTAATGGGAATTAATTTAATCACAGAGATCTCTCTGGTCGGGGCGCGGGAGAGCCGGCTGGCAGGCGGTGACGGAGAAGAAAATAAAGGCAGCTTTTAACTCCGCAAGTTAAGTTAAGAGTTTTTGTGTCCCTCATCGTTACACTATCATTCTGTCCATCGAAAACCTGTTTATATGTGACCTTTCAGAACACCTATCTGTTTTCTTCCAAGCACAATTTATGAGCACTCTGTGATTAAATTCATTCTCAATACATTACCATTAGCAAGTTAAAAAAATTGCGTCTAAACACCGGGCGTAACAATTGTTTCCTTTTTCTGATCACTGTTTGGATACTCGTCTCACCTGCCCTGTTCGTTGTTTTCTTGTTATGTGCTGTATATGTCTGCTGCAATCCACTCCTGCCCTCAAACCTAAAGAAGACTATTTTACATTTCTTTGTGCGGTCCATAGTGCAATTAACCCTTGCTAATACATTTGCAGCCTGTGCTGTCCTTTGAAAGCAAGATGATCTCTGGTTCTTTGACAAAACAAGGCTCGTCAGATAATGTGAAAAAGACACGAATCGAAACCTGTTTTTATAGCTTTTAAAGTCGTGCAATGTGTAAGCAGGAACACATCTTTATATCTTATATATGAAAAATACATAATATAGCTCCCAAACAAACGCAAATGTGTTTTTAATAAAATGCTTTTATTCATTCATAATCTAACTCGCATAACTCACCTTCCCGAGTACCCCCCGCCCCGTCTACAAATTTCAGGAAGACTAAGGAAGGACTAAGGAAGTTGTCATCTGTTGTTGAAGCTCTGTGACCTCGGTGCCTTTGAGATCACTTATTATCCCAAGTTATTTGAATCAGCACAATTCAAATAGAGAAAAAAGAGCTGACTGACAAGATTTAAGATGTGGCTGTCAATGTTAGGTTAAAAAAAAAACACATTGCCCAACGTTAGTTACATTGCTTGAAAAGTAATTTTATTTTGAGAGACTGGATAAGTCGTTCAAGTGTTTTTTTAACTTCCTGAAAAACAAGTAATAATTTAACAATATGTGCAAATGTTTTATGATATGTCGCTGTTGTGAATGTCTGTGGAGTGTATCTTATTAGCCTGTCCTGACTGGTGGAGCTCATCCAGCTGTGTCTGGATATCTTGGTCAAATATTTGGCAAGTGTGTATTGTCTGTTTAGGGTTCTGTAGCATTCCACATGGCTGGGCAGCTTTTTACCCTGCAGCATGAGCCCAACACAGTTTAATATCTATATCAACAAATTAGCAGGAATGTTGGAACAGTCTGCGGCTCCTGGTCTCACACTACACGACACAGAAATCAAGTTCCTGCTCTATGCAGATGACCTGGTCCTGCTGTCACCCACAGAACAGGGGCTGCGGCAGAACTGCTGGAGCAGCACTGTCAGACCTGGGCGCTGACAGTCTATCTGGACAGGACCAGAGTTATGGTTTTCCAGAAAAAAGCCAGACCTCAGGGAAACAGGTACAAATTCACACTTAACAACAACACATTGGAGCACTCATCCAGCTACACATATCTCAGCATATGACATACTGTATCACATACAGTGTACCATCAGCCCATTTGGAAGTTTTGACCTGGCAGTGAAGGCACTGTGGGAGAAGGCACTAAGGGCTTTCTACGCAATAAGAAGGAAGCTCTTCAACATCAACACACCAACAAGAATCTGGCTCCAAATATTTGAAAGTGTAGTCCAATCCATTGCCCTATACGGCAGTGAAGTGGGGGGTCCCCTCACAGACCAGGAGTACACTCAATGGGAAAAACACCCCACAGAAACTCTGCACATGGAGATCTGTAGAAACATCCTCCGTGTGCAGAGAAAAACACCTAACAACGGGTGCAGGGCCGAATTAGGCCAGTACTCACTATTGATAAACATACAGAAAAGAATATTAAAGTATTGGCTTTAATATAAGCCGTACAGAACATTAAAGTGCCCCTTTCCATTCAACAGGTGTCTGAGTCGCTGTGTCGCTGTTGTGAATGTCTGTCGAGTGTATCTTATTTTTAGTACTATATTTTTATATTATATTCCCTATTAATCAAATTCTAAGAGTATGTATCAGCTTGTCCCCTCCTCCCACCCCTCTCTGTGTACAGTAGAGCCTCCTGTCCTGGATGGTGGAGCCCATACAGCTGTGTCTGTAGAGAATCCAGGGTATCAGCTTCAACCACGCGGCTGGGCAGCTTGTCCCCCCTGTCCCACCCCTCTCTATGTACAGTAGAGCCTATGTGTACAGTAGATTCCAATGTTAATGCGACACAGAAGATAATGTAGTGTATTGGTTGTTAGTGAAAATATTTAATCATTTAATCTCTTTCCTGTGCACATTTTAATCTGCTTAGTATTGAATATATGGAATTTTACCACTAAAGGGAAGTTTTAGTAGCTAAGCAAAAAACCCAGAGGAGCATAACGAAGGTCATAAAGGTCATAAACGATATTAATTTAGGAACATAAACATATTATGTAAACTGTATGTTGCTGTTATTGGTATTTTAAAGAAAAATACACACCAATACTCAATTTCTCCTAAAGTATATTGACATTTTTTTATATTTCAAAATAACACGTTCGTACTGTATGTACAGTACACAGCGGTACCGCAGGTTGAACTGTAGGGTGCAAATCCATTCGAGCCCAAAAGCCCCCATATTAATGTGCATTCGCCTGGCGCTGTGCGGTTTTCATCAATCTCTGCGGGAGTGCTGGCTGTGACGAATTAAACCGGTTTCACAGGTATTTTCAAAGTAGAAGGGGACAAGGCACCCCCCCCCCACCCCCAAAACCCCTTTTTTTTGCTTACAGTAGTAGTACTTAAGTACAGTACTTACGATAGTACTTTTCACGTTAAGAAAGCGAGGTGTTAGCATAAACTATTAGTAGTCAATAATATTAAATTTAGCACTGTAATAAATTGTGCTAATAATAAATTCTATTCTACTCTGAGAATGTAGGGGGGAGGAAGAATGCCCGTGGTCTTTTCACTGCTAAACTTGTGTCAAGCTGTCAACAAAAACCAGCTGTCAAAAAAAAAGTTTTCTTTTAAAAAAAAGTCAATTGTGTGTCCATAATGTTGCTTTTTTGATATTGCTAATTGCTATTGCTACTGAGTCTCAGTGTCTACAGTACATTGTTTGTGAACCAACCTGTTTCACAGGTATTTTCAACCCCCAGCCACTGTTGTTTCATTGGTTGTTATCCTGTAAAATGCTTTGAGGAGCCACCTTTAAAGGCGCTATATAAAATAAAGTTTATTATTATTATTATTATTATTATTATTATTATTATTATGAATATTTTTCATGCTTCTCAAAGCGCTTTACAGGATAACAACAACAATAACAACAACAATGTACAAGTTCTGGGAGGAAAAATATGATCAATATTCATAATAATAATAATAATAAACTTTATTTTATATAGCGCCTTTAAAGGTGGCTCCTCAGAGCGCTTTACAGGGTAACAACTCAAACAACAGTGGTTGGGGGTTGAAAATACCTGTGAAACTGGTTTGTTCACAATGTACTGTAGACACAGAGTGTTACACCAACGCATTAGCATGTTAAAGCGATTCCACTGAGGAGCTGGGCGCGATAATTGTTTGGTTCCTTGATATCTGATCTGCAAGGCCATTTGGCTGCAGCGAATATGAATTCTGTCTGAAAAAAATAAAAGTATTTTAATCAAAGATTCCCTTATTAAATTAACATGAAACTAAATAAAAACTAAAAATAAGATACATAAACATAAACATAAACATATCTTAAAACATTTACATATATTGTTAAATTATTACTTTAAATATATACTTTAGGTTACTGAAACAGCCAGTTAATAAAATCGTTGCAATTTTGTTCTTGTTTGGAGGTGGGGATGTTCTGACAACAATTGATTGAAAGACAATCTGTCAAAGTGCAATGAAAGACAATAATTACGCTGGGTAAACATTCCAAGGTCAAATTCTTCCGCGACAGGGGTACCTTTAAATCACAGACGACGGCACCGAAAAATGTTGGCGCGCCCTCTCTTAAAAGTCCTACCGTAATCTCTGGTATAGGGAGACCCCAGAATTCTGTCTCATAGTTTAGATAGATAGATGATAGATACTTTATTGATCCCGTGAGGGAAATAAAGTAAATCATTTTCATTTTAGGAAATTAGGAAACGCTAGGTTCAGCTAGCAAGGGAGATTGTCCATTATAGTGTACATAAAAACAAGAGTTTGCTGCGGCGTTATTGGAAACCCAATTTTAACACAAATCACCTGCATTATATCCTAGAAGACACAGAGCGGTGCCAGATCGGGAGAATGCCCGGAGCATAAAAGAAATTTAGACGAACTAGGGATTGGACAGTTTCCAAGTGCTTGTACAATAGATGGAAATGTTCAAATAAATGTGCAAAAGAAATATTTTTTTTTTATTCCTTTATCATATTGACTAGCTAATGTCCTCTCTTTGCTAGTTACCTGTGGCTGTGTTTCTGCAACAACATTTTCTTTCTTTAAAGCACTTTGAGAAGCCACCTTTAAAGGCACTATATCAAATAAAGTTTATTATAATAATATTTATTATATGTGTATGTGACTGTGTGCACACACGTGCGCTCATATTGGTCATTGAGATTTTCTGGGGTTCCAATGAGAAGATGACTTGTAGCTGGTACTTGGATGCTTTGGTTTGATCAGGGGTGATACTTGGTCAAAAAAGTTTGAGAACCACTGAACCAAGTGAATCATTTTTTTCTTCAGGTCTTGCTAAAATGTAAAGTTTTAGATTATTGGCCCTTACCAATCATGGCCTCCTAATAATCCCCATCTATGAATTGGCTTCATAACTCTGCTCTCCTCCCCACTGATAGCTGATGTGTGGTGAGCATTCTGGCGCACTATGGCTGCCGTCGCATCATCCAGGTGGATGCTGCACATTGGTGGTGGTGGAGGGGAGTCCCTGTCATTAATTGTAAAGTGCTTTGAGAGGAGTGTCCAGAAAGTGTAAGCAATTATTATTATTATTATTATTTTTTTTTTTGATGGCTCAAGCAGCTTCATCCCAGATGCATCTCAGTGCTCCTTCCTTGATAAGAAGCAACCTCATAACTTGATAGTTGGAATGGTTCTGACTGGGTTCAGTGCTGGGTAGGCACCTGGCATAATGTTTTGCATTTATACCTAACAGTTAATGTTTTGGGTTTTTTTCCATAAATTGTTCTACCATATATGAGATTAGTTGTTTTCTGTAAATTTTTCTTTCTGCCACAGATCTATACTGATCAACTTTGTGCAGTAGCGGTAATATTGCTAATATTCTATTTCAGACACAGATCTCATCATTGAATTCATGGTAGTACTTGTAATTAGTTCCCTGATTGCCAGGCTTCTCAGTCTGGATCTGTATATTGTAAAATTCAACTACTTTATGATTCACTGTACATAAATGGTTACATAACATGCTCCTTTTCTGTGGCTCTCTACAATTAGATTTCTGACTTATTTTGAACGCTATGCAGTGCTCTATGGGAATTATAAGAATGATCCATTTATTCTGATGAACTCCCTGGAATTGGCTGAACTTGAACTTCACTTGAACTCAATGGTTCATCTGTAGACATGCCCATTGGAATGATCACCTCAACACTAGGGTTGACCGTCGTGGTTCCGTGTGGGCCCGTGCCCTCGCCACTCCACTCTGCCGGTTCGTCCCGCAACACCTGGGCGCAAACCTGGGTCTCCAGCATAACGCAACAGGGAACCAGCCAAATGAGCTAAAGGAGACCTTTCTCAGCCCAGGCGGCTTAGGTACCTGCAGTGAGCAGAGAGGGTAATGATGTCATCGTGCTCAAACTAGCTCCGCTATTCCCTCTCCTGCTGACTTTGCCTTGGCAAAGGACACTCCCATCCGAGTCACAGCACCAATGTGACCGTTGTAGTTCCGCGTGGGCTCATGCCCTCACTGCTCCACCCTGACGGTTCATCCTGCAACACCTCGGGTCTCTGGCATAATGCAACAGGGAACCAGCCGAGTGAGCTAAAAGAGACCTCCCTCAGCCCAGGCAGCTGAGGTACCTGTTACGCACAGGGAGGGCAATGACGTCACCTTGCCCAAACTAGTTCCGCTACACCCTCCCCTGGTGACTTCTCCTTGGCAAAGAACAATCCCATCCGAGTCACGGCACCAATGTGACCATCGTGGTTCAGCATGGGCTCATGCCCTCGCCGCTCCACCTTGCTGGTTCGTAACACCTGGGAGCGAACCTGGGTCTCTGGTGTAATGCAACAAGGAACCAGCTGAATGAGCTAAAGGAGCTAAAGCTGGCTGAGGTCCCTGCTATGCGCAGGGAGGGCGATGACGTCAACCGTGTCCAAACTAGCTCTGCTAACTCTTTCATAGGTAAATTTTGCATTAGTGGAAATACTACACACTCAAAAATGTAATCTATGTGCTTCTGCAGTATCCAGCTTTCAATAGGAGACTGAAGTGACAGTGGTCTTGATTAAGCTATTATGTTACCTAATATCTACAGTTGTGCACTTGCAAAATTTTAAACAGAAAACTGAATCTTGTGAAAGTCATGGCCCGTTTTCTGATTGTACCACTTTTCCCTTACCCTTCCCTCCAATTTAGGAAACATGACATCCAAGTAAGTGTATAAACATTGAAGTATAAGTTGCTTTGAAGGTGTTTAATAAATATGTCAATGCCGTAGTTCTACAGATGCAGCCATTCAACCAAAATGCACGATACAACCTCGTACCATAGTGCACCACGGTACGTGATTTGGCTGGCCAAAATGACCGACAGGGGCACTCATGGTGCATTGGTTGTTAGTGAAACAATTTAATTTCTTTACTGTGCATGTTTTAATCCACTTAGTATTGAATATTTATATGGAATTTTACAACTAAAGAGAAATTTTAGTAGCTGAGCATAAAAAGAAGAGGAGCATAATGTGTCTGAAGGTCATAAACGATACTAATTTAGGAACATAAACATATTATGTAAACTGTAAATGGCTAGTATTGGTAGTTTAAATAAAAAATACACACCAGTATTCCACTTTCTTCATAAACATTTTAAGCATCAGTCTTTCATTTGGTTACATACTGTGGTTATTTTGGAAAAGTTTAAGTTTAAACTTTCTTAAGTTTATACTGTATACGTTGTAAAAAGTTCTAATGTTTTAACCTTTTCTGCGAATGCGCTCATTATCGCAGTAAACAAAAGCATACTTTTTAGAATTTGATTAATAGGGAATATAATATTGAATAGTGTATCTAAAGAAATGAATAATGATATAATTATATTCATATACTGTAGCTCAAATTATCACAGTAGTACACTTTCTTTGGAAATGTCTGCTTCGGTTTCACTCATTCCCTCATGATTACATCTGTGGCATAATGGGTAAAGCATTTGTTTCCTGTGCTGGAAGTCACGTGTTCAAGCCTAGTTATCGCCATGAACCGTCTCTTAACAAATAAAAATGCATTTGAAAAACTAAAATAGCAAATATTATGGACACTATATTGACATTTTTAGACTTTGATGAATATAGAATATAATATGGAATCGCGTATCTAAAGAAATTAATAACACTATAATTACAATCATATACTGTAGCTCAAATCCTGCTAAACTAAAAATTAGACACAAGAAAAGTATTATTGGACAATGTTTTGAGGCTCTGGCAGAATATCTGTGTAAACTAAAGAGTTATAGAGGAGACACGTTGTGTATTACCTCTTTTTACACTTACACAAAAAAAACATTCCAATGTTAATGCGACATGGAAGATACTGTATTATTAATAATGTAGAACTTCTGGGCTCACATGGGTATGTGCCCTACACTGCTAGGGGATAATTGCTGGGATAGGATTCACAGGAAAGGCAGTGACCTCACCGCGTTGGCAAGCCAGCTCGCAAAATACCTGTAATGTCGGCCATACAGGGTACTTGTTACTGAAGCTGAAAGTTTAGCCTTTATCACTAATGAAACCTCTAAATAAAGACATAAATATAGAAATCCCTACATTACAAACTCCAAGTATTTTATTTTGTCTATTGCTACAATAATGACAGCTGTGTAGTTACAAGGAACATGTGAAAATGTTTCCAAAATAACCACAATTGTCCGAGATTGATAAAAATAGAGAAATAATAGAGAAACCAAGTTTATTCCACCGTAAAGAGTGACTTGCTCGGACCTGCGGTCGCCCCCTGTTTATAGAGACTCTCTACTAGTCAGCCGGACTACTAGCAGGTCCCTGGGAGAATAAAGACTGCCCTGTGCAGACAGATTTCTCCCTCCTCCTTTCTTCCAGCTTGGATCTGCACCAGGACTGGGTGGGCCAGCATTGCGCTGATTGGATGTGCTGCAACAGAGTCCTCCAGCTGGTCTTTGGTGTCTGTGCCAGGAAATACAAATCCTTATCCAGATAAGTAAACCCAGTTTTCTACATTGCATCTCAAGAATTCAATTGTTACCTCAACACAAGTTGATATCAATTTGATTCATGTGAATAATGTATTTACTTTAAGCATCTAATGTGGAAGTGGTATTAATGAGACTAATTAACGATATAGTATAGCCGAATGGTATACTGAAGTATATTCTTTGTCTTGTATCTCTTTGTGATTATATACCTTTCCTTTTGATAACCCTCACAGTAAGATCTGCCATCAGTATCCAGGCAGACTGTTATATGTTTATATGCACAATTTATGTATTAATAAATGTACAAGTTATAGGTTTATTCCATGCTGAAAAAAAGAAGAAAGAGAACACAACGTTTCGGGCGTGGAGCCTTCTTCAGGTGTCAATAAATGTAGCTCAGGTGTTAATAAATGTAGCTCATTTATTTAATCCATGTGTGTGCTGCTGATCGATTGGTTTTCTTCCTGTGTTGGACTGGCGCTATGTCCAGGGTGTATTCTGCCTTGTGTCCGTCGCTTATTGGGATAGGCTCCAAATCCTCTGTACTGGATAAAGAGATTAGAAATGGATGGAAGTAAAGGCACTGTGTGGATGGAACTATACACAGTGTTAGAAACCCACTATGAAATGGCAGCATCTCACTGAGAATAAAACATTTTATAGTGCTGGCTTAAGGAAACAGCCTTTCCACCTCTCTTGCACATCAGTATCCATACCTAGTTATTTAAACAAATTGCCTCTAATTATAAACATCCTCATATGCTGGCTCTGTGGATCGGCATCAGCTATGTTTGCCCATTCCTTCAATTCATGTGTATCCAACACACAGTTCAACGCTAGCAACTACACAAAATCTAAAATATGAGCTCTACTTGCCACTTACAATACCAACAGTACCAGTTAACTTTAGTAGTGACATTTTCATGGATCTTTTCAACAATAAAAATTTACAACATCAGACTTCAGACACAATTAAACAGGCCTCAACAAAGTCTGGTACAAACATTTTCAGCATGGAATAAACCGTTACTTTAATGGTATAAACCTTAAATGGATTCACATTCTCAATAAGATTTGGTGCTCAGTAACATGACTTGCTCAGAAAATGACAGAAGACATACGCATCATGCTTATCCTTCTATTTTTCATAATCGTAAACTCCTTAAGACAGTTACATTTTCTCTGTTCTGACCTGGAGTTACAGAGAAATTTAAATTCTTATAAGAGATTTGTAATGAGGAAAGTCATATCAATCACTCATACAGTACCAGGATTTGCAATTACAATACAAATACTTTCTTTCTGTATGTGTTTATTTTGCAGTTTGAGTCTATGGCATTCCTTTGGGGGTTAGACAAGAGGAATTGAAAAAAAACAATTTTGTCAATGAAAACCGGTGTGTGTGTCTCTCCCTGCTGGATGTCACTCTCACAAACTGCTGAATGAATAAAATAATTTTATTGAAAATGCGTTTGCGATTGTCTGGTCTTTAAATTCTTGAGATACGCGATTCCATATTATATTCCCTTTTAATCAAATTCTAAAAGTATGCTTGTTGACTCCGGTATTGCGTTAGTTAAAGACTTCGATGCTTAAAATGTTTAGGGAGAAATGGAATACTGGTGTGTATGTTTTCTTTAAAGTACCGAGACCAGCCATATACTGTATGTTTAAGTTCCAAAATTAATATTGTTTATGGACTTCACACGCGTTGCAGTATGCTCCTATTCTTTTTATGCTCAGGCACTAAGTAAAAGGAGATGCTTCATATTGCTTGACTAATTTTAAAAACTAAGTTATAAATGCAGACGCTCCCTTGGTGCGCTGCTCTGGTGCGCCGGCTCTTACACAGTGCCTGTCTGCCATAAGCGTTACAATATACATACCCAACACTGCTTGTACCCATCTGTCATGCAAATAAAACACCTTGAATTGAATTGAATTGAGGGGAGAGGGGGGGAATACTAAAGCCAATACTGGCTCAATAACCCTCGATGGGCTTTGACGTGCTAATGAGTTGGTTTAACAGTCCGGGTGTGGCAAGCTTCCAATGTCAACTCGACTCGATTGGAAGACAATGAACGTATTTTGTGATATTTAGAAATATAAATTTGTTTGGTGCGAGTGAGGTTTTATTTAATCTCTGACCAAGGGAAACGTTTCATTTTTTCAAAGAAATGTTTGTTAAAAAATAAAGTCATAGTTCTATGGGATTCAATCACAGACCATGTGACATGGGAGTCAGGAAACTAACACACGGCGCCACCAGCTTTAATAACACAATAAAAATGCTATAAAATGATGTGACTAGGCACAGAAAAAGTTTACAGCACAGTACAATAATAAATGCTGACCATGACTTTAGAAGCATAAATTACTTTACACTCAATTTAAACACAAGCTGTCTTTCTGTATGAACCTCTAAGCTGGTTCATACAGAAAATGTAGAAATGCATTAGCCTGATTATGATTAAAAAACACATAATTAAACACTTGTTTGCGATTTAAATCAGAACACAATTTAAATCAATATAAATGTTTATATTGTAACGCATACTGTCCAGCCTCCATTTCTCTATAAAAATTTACTCTGTTGCACACACACACACAATAGAAGCAGGAAGCAGAAGCAGGGACCGTTGTCAGAAGGGAAGAAGGTGACTATTCATTGTTATCAAAAATGACTTAGAATCTATCATGTTGCGATATTTTGAAATATAAAAGTCAATCAATTGTCCATAATATCGCTATTCTATTTTTTCGAAGAAATGTTTGTTAAAAGAAGAGCCCAACACCAGCTTGATTCAAACACACAACCTGCCAGTTGTTAGTCAGGCAGGTAGACCAGTAGGCTACAAGACAGCTCGCATGAACAGGGAGGCGAAACAGCCCTACACAGCCCTGTCGCAGTATACGAATATAATCATACCATTATTTAATTCTTTAGATACGCGATTCCATATTATATTCCCTATTAATCAAATTCTAAAAGTATGCTTGTTGACTCAGGTATCACGTTAGTTAAAGACTTCGATGCTTAAAATGTTTAGGGAGAAATGGAATACTGGTGTGTATTTTTTTCTTTAAAGCACCAAGACCAGCTATATACTGTATGTTTATGTTCCAAAATTAATATCGTTTATGGCCTTCACACGCGTTACAGTATGCTCCTATTCTTTTTATGCTCAGCTACTAAGATTTCCCTTCAGTGGTAAAATTCAATATCTACAACGGGCACAGTAAAGACGTTTACAGTAAGTCTTTCTACGACAGACCAACGAACCACGAGTGCCCCTGTCGGTCAACCAATCACGTACCGCGGTACCCAACGTCATCTTGCGTCATGATACGCGACACTGCAGCCAATTACCTGCGGTATGTGTCTGTACCGCGCACTTTGAATGGCTGCATCTGTACTTACTGTGGGATCAGATGGAAGAAGACTCCAGTATGGCTGTACTCATTCATGCATGGAGTCATTCTTAGGGAAGGGGGTGTTGAGAGTAGGAGGCCACACCCAGTGTTCTAGCTAGCCCCCATCTGGGACACCTGCATATTCAATTCAATTCATTTCAATTCAGTTTATTTTTATAAAGCGCCTTTCACAACAAGGTTGCCCCCAGGTGCTTATCAATGCAAGTAACCATACATTTTGTGAATATAGTACAGACCAGAAGACAATGGAGGAGAGGAACCAAAAACTCCTTAGTTAATAGGAAAAAAACCTCTAGGGGTTCAAGGTCAACTGGCTGCCCAACCCCTTTGGGCATGCTAACATTATATAATTAAAAAAAAGAAAGAAATTAATGAGGGTATAAATCCATCCATCCATCATGTCTTCTGTGTGGTAGTACTCAATGCAGATCTCTGTAGACCAGTAAATTCCTCCTAAATGATAGCTATATCCACGATAATCTTCTTGGATCTATGGCAGTGATGCAGCATCTGTAACGCTGCTCTGTAGAGGTAAAAACGATCCGATGCAGATGCAGGAGTCGCAGGGAGGTAAGTTAGCGTACTGAGCAAATCCAGGAGCTGAGTCATAGTCCGAAGGCGAAGGTAGGTCGAGATCCGGTAAAGGCACTGGTGGCGAACAATCCAAAACGTGAGACAGAATCGTGGTCGAAAAGAGGGCTACAGGGTCAATTCCAAAACAGGCAAAGATAGCAAACAATCCAAGGGGCGAGACGAGATCCGAAGTCCGAAGGCAAAAGGTGTAGGCAGAATTCCAGGAAGGCAAAAGGGGGGTAAGAACGCTAGGCAGAGCAACAAGTAGTGAACTCAATACCGAGCAACGGGAATCAAGTAAGAATGGTATAAATAACCCAGCATGCTGCACGGTGGAGCAATTGCAGGTGTGTTAACTCGTGCGGCGGCACTTGTTAATAGTTATCCGCTTCTGGTGCTGATTAGCTCGCTTACGTGTTGATCTCTGCTGGCTGGTGGTCGTGACAGCATCACACTCAGATGGTACCCATCCGGACATGTGAGGAGGAGAATAGGATTGTTTGGTCAGAATTTACCTGGTGGGCCAACATAGAGGCACACAATGACATGTACAGCAGCACCAGCAGCCATGGTTACAGCAGGCTATAATGTAAGGTGTGAGTAGGCTAGGCTGAAGTAATAGGTCTTCAGTCTGGATTTGAATACTGAGATTGACAAGGCATCCTGAATATGGGGTGGGAGACTGCTCCATAAGCTAGGGGCCCTGTAACTAAAAGCTGTACCGCCAACTGTTTTTTTTAATAATGCATAGAATATGAAGAATACCTGCATTCTGTGATCTAAGCAGGCAACTTGGATGTTATACATTAATATGTTCCATTAGATAGACAGGTGCCTGATCTCTGAGAGACTTAGAAGTAGAAGGATTTTGAAGTCCGCCCTGTACCTGAGAGGAAGACAATGAGGAGAGCTACAGAAAGTATGGGGGTTATATGGTCGTACTTTCTGCTCCTAGAAACAATTCTAGGTGTTGCTGTCACGATTGTAGTCCCTCCTCCTTAAGAGCGCTCCGGCTTTTTCACTTTGGATATAATTCTGTGCACCTGCCCCTTGTTCCAGCCTCCTTCCTGTCCCCCTTAAAAGCCAGACAGTCAGTCAGTTCCGGGCTCTGCATCTGATTTCCATATCGTGCGATCCCCGGTCCTGATGCGTCTGGCTCCATCATGGTTTTAAGTCACGGTTCCTGTTCCCCCTGCTGGTTCCGACCCGGTTCCTGGTTTAAATCTCCTGCATGGATCCCCTGGCTAAGGACTTATACTTGTGTTTTTGGATTCCCCGTCTGGTTTACTTTTGGATTGTTTGCCTCGGCCACACCTCCCCCGTGCACCAGCACACTTTAGACACACCCCTCTGTTTTCATCCCCATCTTCCTGGATGACTTTTTCCCTGTGTTTCCTCACTATTCCGAATTGTGTCGTCCGCATAGGGTCCGGAAAGAACTGTCCATTACAGCTGCCTTCTGAATTTGCTGTAAGGTGTTGAAAGAGTGGTGGGTGCTCCCTGATAGTAGGTCATTGCAGTAGTCTAACCTGCTGTATACAAGACATGTATTAATTTCTCCTTGTCTTGAGTGGAGAGAATCTGACATAGTTTTGCAATATTTCTTAACTGTACAAAGCATGTTTTTGATACTGTTTTAACATGAAAGTTAAATGAGAGCCTTGTGTCTAATATGACGCCTAGGTTACATGCTGAGTCTTTGAGGCAATTTTTTTAATCCTCTGAGTTAAGTGCTGAAGTTATAGTAGTCTTATCAGTATTGTTGCCTCCAAACAACAGAACCTCAGTTTTATCAGAGTTGAGTAACAATAGTTTTTACACATCCAAGTCTTTACTTCAATAATGCAATTAACTAAAGTGATAATAGAAGAGTTGTCGCTAGGTGTAAACAAAATGTATATTTGAGTGTCATCAGCATATGAATAAAATTTAATGTTATGTTTTCGTATTATCCTTCCTAGAGGCAGTATGTAGAAAGAGAACGATATTGATCCAAGCACTGATCCCTGTGGTACCCCTAATTGAACTGCGCTGTTAAATTGAATGCACAAGAACTGTTGCATTCCTCGTGTTAGTAGCTAACAGAATATCATTTACGTCTCTTGTTAATGCAGTTTCAGTGCTGTGGCCTGGGCAGAAACCAGACTGGAATTTCTCAAGTATATTATTTGAGTCGAGATACGATTGCAGTTAGGCCACAACTATTCTCTCAAGAATTTTACATAGAAATGGGACGTTTGAGACATGCTTGTAGTTGTTAAGAACTTGTGGATTCAAAATTGGCTTCTTAAGGAGCGGTCTAACAATCGCTACCTTAAATTGGTCAGGTACAACGCCTGATGCAAGGGACGTGTTCATTATACTAATTATAGGTCCTGCCAGTACATCGAGGGAATCTTTGACAAGCTAAGTGGGGATGAGATGTAGCAGACAGGTGGTTGAGTTCTTGTTCATTAACTAATCGAAAAATCACTAATAGAGGTACTCATATTGTTTCTGTACCAGACATCTTTGTGGCTTATTTGATAGTGTTTAAAGTATGATGGTATTAATTTTATTGTTAAAGAAATTCATGAAATCTTCCCTACTAAAGTTAGATGGTACTATAAAATTGGTCTTATTTGTAAGATTAGCTATTGTCCTAAATAGGTAGTGAGTGTTATTTTTATTGCTTTCTATAAGTTCAGAGTAGTAAGCTGAACGCCCTCTATATAGGGCTTTCTTATATTGTTGCAGGCTATCAGTCCAGTCGACTTGCAAACCAGTAGACCTTCATTTGCTCTTTAATTTGTGGCACTCCTGTTAAAGGGATCGTTTGTGATCATTAAACCATGGAGAGTGTCTAGTGGTTTTGATTACCTTTAAGTCTTTAAAGGTCTTTTGATTACCTTTAAGTCCTTTTGTTTACACCACTATACAAGACTATTGTCTAGCGCCAACCTGTGACCATGAGGACTGTGAGGAGATGGTCTCAGGAGGCTATAGAGGATCCACGTGGTGCTTTGGAGGCTACCAACTGGGATGTGCTGTGCAAGCCACATGGGGACAACATAGACAACATGGTGGACTGTGTCACTAACTACATTAACATCTGTGTTAATTCCTGCCATTCCCACCAAAGACATACACTTTTTTCTCAATAACAAACCCTGGATCACCAGTGATCTGAAGGCTCTTCTGAATGACAAGAGAGCCTTTAGGAGGGTGGACAAGGAAGAGGTTAAGCGTGTACAGAGGGAACTAAAGCTGAAGTTAAGAGAGGGCATACAGGAGAAAGGTAGAGGACAATCTGCAAAGGAATAGGGTGCGGGACGTATGGAGCAGCATGAGAGAGATCACTGGCTTCAAACCGGCTGGGGGTGTAACAGAGTGGAACCTGTTGATGGCCAATGAGCTGAACCAGTTTTTTAACAGATTTGATTCAAGGCCCTCTGTGGCTCACCACCCATCCCCCCACAGCCACATGCTCCCTAAGCCCTTGTAGCTGCGACTGCCCAACACCTCCTCCATCCCCCCACAATCATGACAGCTACGACCCCCAACAGCTACTCACCCCCTCATCCCCCACAGCTGCCACTCTCCAACACCTAGTAAAAGAATAAGCTTTAAATAAATGACAGAACCAGCTGGGTGGCTCCTCTTCCTTTCAAAGTGCCAAGATGTCACCTCCCAAACAACCATGAGCAAACACTTATGTGTCTTACTTCTCTACAATGTACTTTAGACAAGAAACCAAAGATGAAAGAGCAATCTGTGGCTATCATTGGGAAGATTTTCAAAAATGACCATGCTACCTTTTGGTTAGTCATTCCAAACTCTGACACCTCAGTGCTGCAGACCCCATACTGTGGATGAACTGCTACCCAAGAAGCCAAGAGGTCTGTGCAGAGAAAAGTCTACTCTGCAGAGTTCAAAGCGCTTAATGAAAAGAGAGTCATTCAGAAGAGGAGGTTTATTTATAAGTTGATTTACATTGTGGATGAAGGTCTTCTTCGAATTGCAGGATGATTTCAGCACAATATTTGCACAATAAAAGAATCACTCCAAGAGGGTTTTACCACTCGCTTTAGTCCATTCTATGTCTCCAAAACCCTGTCCTGGCACTGAAACGGTGATTGTTCATTTCTCCAAAGGAGCATAAAGGGACATTTTTTTTCAAAGGAACAAAACAAAGGAACAAATGTGGGAAGTTTAATTGTTTGTGATGTTTGTAGGAGGGTCAACTTTACAGTGTTGTCAGAGCTTAAACTGAGAATATTAAACTGAGGTAGAGGGGCAGGAAATGGTAACTTCATGTAATGCGTTGGCACTGCATAACAATAATAATAATAGATGAAAGCAGCAGAAACTGTATGGTTTTAAAGCCACTGGGGTAATGTTAATAATTATGTTAATAATTAACATATGGTGATACAGTATATGAAATTAATAAAAAATGTCAAAATTATTATACAAATGACATTTTATTATTTTATTTTAATTTTATTGTTAAACAAAGATTAATCCCTGCAGGGCTGGGGACTGGCCAAGATTCAAACACAGGCATTTTGCATGACAACACAGAATTCTTCCACATGCCACATTAAGCATTCACCTCTACACCTGGTAGTGCCGTCCAGCATCAGATTATTTAATAAGAATAAAAGGGTGTTAGGCATTACAATGAATTGTAATGCAGCAGCATGGGACATTATACAGTACTTCACACATTCTAAAATGGCTGGATCTGTATGTTCAATTAAGAGTTCTTACTCTTCATGTAAAACAGCAAATCATTTCTGGTATAGAACATGTTTTGCAATAATGGTTAAAAAACATTCAGAATCTCTTTTCCCATGGGATTTTTCCCACTATATATATTACACATTAAGGTTACAACCATAAAACCTTTATAAGTGCTGTATAGTTGCCAGAGTAAATTGGCATTAACAGATGTCAAAACTGACATACTATAAAATGAAATCTTTATTGTCATCTGAAAAACCTTAGGTCTATATGTCTCTTTTTGAATATGTGATCCATTTTCTCACAAGCAAATTAAATTAAAAATGGAATACTTTATCTTTTTAATAAGCTGAGTTAGCTGAATGAAAGGCAAATACATTTTAATTAACTCCCAATGCAAAGCCCCACACTATACTATAACAAATTATACAGACCTTTTTAATAAATCATCTTGATTTTTATAGCAATAGCTTGTCATGCATCCATTTTGCATCCATAAGTCATCCTTTATAACATAATTCATTGTCACTATCATCACAGATTTAAAATAAAGCTCCATATTCTGTAAAGGTGGATAAAAACTGGTTTACATTTGTATATTGCAAACAATTTTGCGTTTCTTTTCTTGTGTTCTTGGTTTAGGCTGTTCTGCAACATTTTCTTCCTTCACTAGTCACTTCATAGATCATAATCGTTGGATCACATTCTTATCTGTACATATTAAATGACACAAGAATGCATGTTTGCCCACTTTGCCCACTACTGTATTTAGTAGTTTTTACAGCTATAATAGTGGTATCTTCTGCTATAATACAGCAAATAATAAAAAAAATATGAAACTGAAGAAGATAAAATATACATTAATTGTTTATATTTACATATTGATCTTAATTTACATTTAGTAAAAAGCAAAAACATAAATGTGGATGGAGTCTGGAGCAAACTAACCAGCCATTTGGTCAAAGCTAACAATAGATTTAGGGACAAATACTTATTAAAAATTAGTTACAGAATACTTCTGTAATCTTTTCATTTGTTTTATATACCATTTGTTTTTGTATTTCCATTCTGAAATTATGGAAGTTTTAAAAAGCATTTTCTATTAATCTACGACACACTTACAAACCTAAAATATACTTAATGAATGTAAGTAATTAGATTAACATTAGAAAATTAGAAAACTCTCATTTCAAGAAGCACGAACGGTCACCCACTGACACAATTTAAACTGCAATATGTTTATTTACATGATAATTACGTCAGCCTTGCACTAAGGGGGATTCTCCAGTGGGACACTAAAGAGAAAAATAGGCAGCCTGCACTGTGGCAGAAAAGGGAGTCTTCCAGCAGGTTGCTGGGGAGAAAATGTTTCCCCACATCTAGAAGTTGTAAATAATGTATTTATCTAAACAGTTTTTTTTCTTTCACAAGCAGTTTCTTCAAACTCAACATTTCCCATTTTGTATTAGAACCATGTTTTTGCTACCAGCATGAGAAACTTTGGATTTAACTCTATTAAACATCATCAGACAGATGTTTTCCCAGTCTTAAATTTCATCTAAATATTTTTTTAATTTTGATTGTTATTTTTAAAGTGTTGAAAGATCTCTGTATCAGCACAGCCACCCAGACCTTTTCCACACTTACATACAAAAGAATGGTTGATCCATCCGAGGAAACCCCAATCCCAGCACCTGTAAAAAAGCTTGTTTCAAATCATTACAGGCGGCTTTTGCTGCTGGAGCCAAGGCAAACTTGTCCTTGGACTGCACTCCCCTCTTAAGCAGATCTGTTAGAGGATGTGCTCACTCTGTAAAAAGACTCCACCCAGGCCCTATTAAAATTACACAATCTTAGACACACCTGGGCTTTATCAAAACTAGCTTTATGTCCCTTTTTAGCTAGAAACTCTAAAACCTGAAGCAGCTTAGACTTGTTGGTTTTCTCATCAGGGGAAGCAATCAGAATTTCATCGACATACTGAATGATCACACAGGTCAGTTGAGGTAGTTCACGTAAGTTCTGTCTCAGAGCCATGTGATACACTTTTCTGTATAAAGTAATTCCTTGTAAATGCTGCATGACATCCCAGCCCAATAGATCTGGGATGGAACCCACCCACATTCGGGTGATAAAGTGCACATCTCCGTCTAAATCAATGTTACAATCTTGTACTCATCAAGTACAACTCGCTGCCCCCCTACTCCTGTGGCCTCCTGCCATTTCCCCATATACTCTATACCACAAGTAATAGGTTTATTCCATGCTGAAAAAAAGAAGAAAGAGAACACAACATTTCAGCCGTGGAGACTTCTTCAAGGCAACCACCCACCTGCTGCAACCAGTCCAACCCCAGGATACAGTCCTCATGGACTGGGGCAAGGTAGAAGGGGTGTTTCACCCTTGCAACTCCAAAGTGCACGGTGAGCGCTCTGGGGGTCCGGCTGCCTCGGTGACTGGCAGGACACCAGGCCGCAGCAGGGTGATGGTCGAACTGGTGTCGACGAGGGCCTGGCAGGGTCTGCCCTCAGTGAGGCAGGGAAGGATGCTAATCTATTGTCTGTGCTCTCTCGCTCGCCCCCCCCAATTCAATTAAATTCAATGTGCTTTATTAGCATGACAGATGGGTACAATCAGTGTTGGGTATTTACTTTGTAATCTATGGTTATTACATCTACTGTATTGCTTTGAGATGCCACTTTTAAAGGTGATATATGAAATAAAGTTTTATTTTATTATTTATTGTTATAGAGAAACATGATCAGATTTTCCCTGGTTCAGAACAAAAGATCTAAAGTATACTAGTTTGTCACTCTTCTCATTCCCTCTTTGCTAAATGGCTTTTCATACTAATCATACTGATCAATCTAACTGCCTGTTTTTTGTTCTTTCTCTATCCTTTAAAATAAACTATTGTTCCACAATGCAGGGTATTACATGGCCAGTATCACAGGCCAGTTCACAGGTTTGTATGCATAATTTAATTTTGGAAGCCACTGAGACATCAGATACTACTGTTGTATTTATGAAACAGAAACAAAACAAAAGGCATACTAACAACTGTGCCATCCTACTCCTTAGTTAATACATTTTATTATTTTATAAACAGTTATAATTGAATGTAAAATTAAAACAGCAATAATAACTTGTAATATGCGCTATAATCGCATATTTCAGATGAAGCCTGCTGTATTTGCTTACCCTTCGTCTTTGGAAGCTGGGGCGGCAGAAGCACCTCGTCTCTTCCCATAAAAGGTCTTGGTCTCCATACTGTATTGTGGTCGCTGTAGTGCAGGCTCACAGTTTTTTTTTGTGATGGGAACTCACCCAATCCCTTGGTGTATTTATGCTATATTCTCATGTACGGCTAGAATGTGTTCATTGTCTTCCAATGAAAGGCAGGTTCCTTTTGCCGAAGTTGGGAGACATTAGAGTCTTGCCACACCCGGACTGTTAAACCAACGCATTAGGACGTCAAAGCCCATTGAGGAGCCGGGCGCAATAATTGTTTTGTTCCTTGATTTTCTGATCTGCATTAATTACAGAAATCAAGTTCCTGCTGTTGCCCACAGAGCAGAGGCTGCGGCAGAACCTGGTGTCACGGACGTCCAAAGGGACTAACCGTGGGGAGCAGGAGAGCAGAAAAAGACCCATATGCGTAGCGGCGAGACGGGAAAAAGGCCCGGGCTCATTAGTGCAAAGAGTTCAGGAATGCCGTATAGAAACCTATGCCCTCAGGGAGCGGACGTGGGGCGCCCTGGTGCTAGGCGGGTCTCAGGACATCCGAACATCAATGCTGAGCAAGGACAGAGTGCAAGACCTGGAAATATATAGCCCAAGGAAGAGAGGGACAGGAAGGACAGCAGACCGGAAACTAGGGACAGGACAGAGAAGGAGCGCCCTCTGGCTGCAGAGGGCGTGACACCTGGCACTGCTGGAGCAGCACTGTCAGACCTGGGCGCTGACAGTCAGTCTGGACAAAACAAGATTTACGGTTTTCCAGAAAAAAAGCCAGACCTCAGGGAAACAGGTACAAATTCACACTTAACAACACATTAACACCTAACAACGGTTGCAGGGCCGAAATAGGCCAGTACCCACTATTGTTAAACATACAGAAAAGAATATTAAAGTATTGGCTTTAATATTAGCCGAACAGAGCATTAAAGTGCCCCTTTCCATTCAGCGGGTGTCTGAGCCGAGGTGTGACGAGTATCCAGAGAGTGAGTGATCAGAAAAAGGAAACAATCGTTACGCCCGGGTTTTCAACGCAATTTTTTTTAACTTGCTAATGCATCAGACACATTTCCTGGTGAATTGTGTTTTAAATAAAATAGGTGTGTCTTTCCCTGGTATTAGCTCATCGGTATGGTGTGAGTTTTATCTGTACCATACTGTATACAGGTACAGACTTCAAGCTGCACCACTGTATCGCTTTGGTAAGGAGATGGGCGATGGCCAAAATCATGAAAGTCTGATAAAGACAGTGTCACATTTGTGGACAGTCTGTCCACAAACAAAACATTCCTGTTAGACAAGAGGAATGTAAATAAAACAATGACTTTTTATCAATAAAAACCGATGTGTGTGTCTCTCTCTGCTGGATGTCTCTCTCTCTCTGCTGAATGAATAAAAACATTTAATTAAAAACGCATTTGCATTTGTCTGGGTATTTACTTTGTAATCTGTGGTCCTTTTAACTGTTTTTACATCTACTGTATTGCTTTGAGATGCCACTTTTAAAGGTGATATGTAAAATAAAGTTTTTTATTATTGTTATAGAGAAACATGATCAGATTTTCCCCGGTTCAGAAAAAAATATCTAAAGTATACCAGTTTGTCACTCTTCTCATTCCCTCTCTGCTAAATGCCTTTTGAAGAAAGTCACATGAAGAGAGAGATGAAACAGCCCTACACAGCCCTGTCGCAGTACATGAATATAATTACAGTGCCTTGCGAAAGTATTCGGCCCCCTTGAACTTTTCAACCTTTTGCCACATTTCAGGCTTCAAACATAAAGATATAAATTTTTTATTTTATGTGAAGAATCACCAACAAGTGGGACACAATTGTGAAGTGGAACGAAATCTATTGGATTTTTGAAACTTTTTTAACCAATAAAAAAATGAAAAGTGGGGCGTGCAAAATTATTCGGCCCCCTTGCGTTAATACTTTGTAGAGCCACCTTTTGCTGCGATTACAGCTGCAAGTCGCTTGGGGTATGTCTCTATCAGTTTTGCACATCGAGAGACTGAAATTCTTGCCCATTCTTCCTTGCAAAACAGCTCGAGCTCAGTGAGGTTGGATGGAGAGCGTTTGTGAACAGCAGTTTTCAGCTCTTTCCACAGATTCTCGATTGGATTCAGGTCTGGACTTTGACTTGGCCATTCAAACACCTGGATACGTTTATTTGTGAACCATTCCTTTGTAGATTTTGCTGTATGTTTGGGATCATTGTCTTGTTGGAAGATAAATCTCCGTCCCAGTTTCAGGTCTTTTGCAGACTCCAACAGGTTTTCATCCAGATTGGTCCTGTATTTGGCTGCATCCATCTTCCCTCAATTTTAACCATCTTCCCTGTCCCTGCTGAAGAAAAGCAGGCCCAAACCATGATGCTGCCACCACCATGTTTGACAGTGGGGATGGTGTGTTGAGGGTGATGAGCTGTGTTGCTTTTACGCCAAACATGTCGTTTTGCATTGTGGGCAAAAAGTTCGATTTTGGTTTCATCTGACCAGAGCACCTTCTTCCACATGTTTGGGGTGTCTCCCAGGTTGCTTGTGGCAAACTTTAGACGAGACTTTTTATGGATATCTTTGAGAAATGGCTTTATTCTTGCCACTCTTCCATAAAGGCCATATTTGTGCAGTGTAAGACTGATTGTTGTCCTATGGACAGACTCTCCCACCTCAGCTGTAGTTCTCTGCAGTTCATCCAGAGTGATCATGGGCCTCTTGGCTGCATCTCTGATCAGTCTTCTCCTCGTCTGAGCTGAAAGTTTAGAAGGACGGCCAGGTCTTGGTAGATTTGCAGTGGTCTGATACTCCTTCCATTTCAAGATGATCGCTTGCACAGTGCTCCTTGGGATGTTTGAAGCTTGGGAAATCTTTTTGTATCCAAATCCGGCTTTAAACTTCTCCACAACAGTATTACGGACCTGCCTGGTGTGTTCCTTGGTCTTCATGATGCTCTCTGCGCTTTCAACAGAACCTTGAGACTATCACAGAGCAGGTGCATTTATACAGAGACTTGATTACACACAGGTGGATTCTATTTATCACCATCAGTCATTTAGGACAACATTGGATCATTCAGAGATCCTCGCTGAACTTCTGGAGTGAGTTTGCTGCACTGAAAGTAAAGGGGCCGAATAATTTTGCACGCCCCACCTTTCATTTTTTTATTAGTTAAAAAAGTTTCAAAAATCCAATAGATTTCGTTCCACTTCACAATTGTGTCCCACTTGTTGGTAATTCTTCACATAAAATAAAAAATTTATATCTTTATGTTTGAAGCCTGAAATGTGGCAAAAGGTTGAAAAGTTCAAGGGGGCCGAATACTTTCGCAAGGCACTGTATATCGTTATTAATTTCTTTAGATACGTGATTCTTTTAATACAGTCCTTGCTGTGCTCTTGAGGATCCTTGTGATATTTTGAGCTCTGGTTGAATGATAAGTGTCGCAGTTTAAATAATTTTCATAGTTAGAAATTATGAAATGCTCTGTTAAAAGCAAGCAAGGGAGTTTTTATGTCCGTTACAGTAAAAGAAAATGCCTGACAAAGTAGGGATAGGACAGATTCCAAGTGCTTGTACAAATGTGATAAAGAAATTAGCAAAAAAAAGTCATTCCTTTATCGTATTGGCTAGCTAATGTCCTGTCCTCGTTAGTTAGATCAACGAAATGCTGTGGTGTTTGTCAAAGAAAAAAATAAAAGTATTTTCATTTGAAGGTTAGAAAGAATGTGGACCAGCGTAATACTCGGATAGTTTTTGTTTTTGTTTTATCAATAAAGTTTGATAATCGGCCAGTGAAAGCTCTGTTGTCCTTCACATGAATGCCTGAAACATTTTACCGAACCCAGGATTTTACAGTATGTTTTCTTTAAAATACCAATAACAGCAATATACAGTTTACATAATGATGTTCCAAAATTAATATCGTTTATGACCTTTATGACCTTGTTATGCTCTTCGTTAATGTCTAAGCCGGAACACATCATTCTATCTCATTTTTTATTTCTGTTAAAAAAAAATTAAAAATCATTTGCCAAGCCTAACAGTATTGTTGTTATTGTTTTTATCCTGTAAAGCGCTTTGAGGAGCCACCTTTAAAGGCGCTATATACAATAAAGTTCATTATTATTACTATTGTTAATTTGCTGGACAAAGAGGTGAACAATATTACGCAGAAGACAAAGATAGCGATTAACGTTGCATTGTGCATTGTGCTGCTGTAATACTGTTTAAAATAATTAAAAGTCTAAACAGTATCAGCTTTATTTATGGGTTGTAATTTAAAAAAAGTAAAAAACCGCACTCAAAATGCAATTTAGAGCTTTCTGGCAAGAGGAGACACCCAAATTAATAATGTAACATGCCACTGTTTGTGCATGAATAAGGTTATACTGCTATTTCCTTAGATACCCGATTCCATGTTTGTTTTTTTTATCCCTGGCGGAACCGGGCATCCGTAAGAATCAAGTAATAGGATTATTCCATGCTGAAAAAAAGAAGAAAGAAAACACATTCTATAAGAATCAGTGCTTTTATATAGCGCCTTTAAAGGTGACTTCTCAAAATGCTTTACAGGATAAAAACAATAACAACAACAACAACAACAATATTGTATTTCATTGCAGTTTGACAGATCTGGACAGATCACAATTGTTGGCTCTTCTCTCTTTACTAATTGTATGGAGTGACTGAGCTCCGCTCTGTACCACACAATGATCCCCCCAGAGTCTCTGGCCCGAGTGATTTGGGTTTTTTTGACAGAGGTACAAAAACTCTCTCTCTCGCTCACCCACCTCCCCTCTCTCTCTCGCTCTCTTGCCCTCCCCCCTGTGTATTGTCTGTTTAGGGTTCTGTATATAAAATATCAAAATATAAAGTAAAATTGTTTCCTAATTATGCTTTACTGAAATATGCTGAAAGACAAAGTATAGATCTTCAGAAAGTCAGATATTAAACTGAAAAAGCACACCCCATTCATTCATAACATGTTAGAATAATGTTAGAATAAAAAGTAATTATCATTACTTTTACTTGCTGAGTAAATTCACTTTGTAAAGCAGCCCTACTTTCTTTTTTAATATTAATTTTATATTTAACATAATTTAATATATAGTAGATATGAAAAAGTATACAAATTAAATTCTCTAATTGGATAAAGATTGTCACTATGGGGATGAGCATTGACAAGGATTTCAAAATCAATCATTTCTAGTGACAGCCCAAATACTTCCACACACCAAGTTAAGCATTCATTGGGCAGTTACAAAGGAGTGCAGTCTTGCATCAGATTATTTTGAAAAAAGTGTGTTTAATGTGATATGTATGTAGCCTTCTGCATACTGCATTATTATACTGCATTATTGAATGGGTGGATCGTATATACCCCAGGAATGCCACCTTTACAAGGTGAAACGTGCACTTCTCAAATTTGGTGTAGAACTGGTATTCTCTGGGGCATTACAGGACCTGCCTGATGTGTCTGATGTATTTTTATGCTTTTGGAGAAGACCAGGATATCATTGGGGTATACTACAATTAATTTGTCCACGAAGTCCTAGAGGACATCATTCATGAGATGTTGGAAGACAGCCAGGGCATTACACAGGCTGAATGGCATGACCAGATATTTGTAATGCTCGAAACTGGTATTGACAGCAATCTTTGACTTATAGCTTTCCTGAATGCCGACCAAGTGGTAGGCTCCAATCAGGACAATCTTGGATAAACCCAGGCCTGGCTAGCCTTCTCCAGATGTGAGTGGATCAGTGGCAAGGGGTACCAATACCAAAGGTTTCAATACCAGCTTCAGGAGCAAGAGTAGCGAACTGAGGCTGGTAGTGGGGCAGGAACAGCAGACTGTTACAGTTCACGTGTGGGATTTTTAAACATATCCTGCAGGAATGCATGTAATAATAGCATGGAGCTCCACAGTTCAGATGCAGTGATAATGTTCTCCACAGAGAGCCGGGGCTGACCCTGCTATTTGGCCACACACTAGTGTCTGCAGGATCCTCATTGTATGGCTTTGTTATTTCTGTGATCCCTCACCAAGCTGTAGTAAAACCTGCAAAAGGAATCCATTTGCAAGAGTTGATAGAGACAGCCAAGGCTGTCCAGATAAAGGCTGGCAGAGAACAGACTTGGTCAATGGGCCTACCACTATCCCGGGGATGGATTCAGAAATAAGATTGACAGGATCAAAATATCAGGAGATAGTCATGGACTAGAAGAGATACTATCTAATGCAGAGAAGTGCAGAGAGCACCATTTCATAGTAGAAGAATATATACACCCTCCATATTGTATATGATGTTCTTTGATGTTGTGAACTGAATAAAATCTGCAGATCAGTTGTAACACTTTCACTGTTATAATTAAAAAACAATTTAAAATGCTAGATCTGCATTTAAGTAATTACAGTCTGCAATAAAGGTGTTTTATTAATACAGTACTTCACTGTAAACTGTCACGCCCCGCACTCTCCCTGGCAAACGCCATTACATTCCCAAACCCACTGTTTCACTATCTCAATCCTAACTGAACCCATCACATTCTCACAGGCACCAGATTCCACAGATTCTCACTCCTGGACCAATTATCCAACCACGTCCCTCTCCCTTCAGTATTTAAAGTTCCCTCATGCACCAAAACATGCTCACTATTGAGATGCCTTCTTTAGAGTTCTCTAGTGTGTGTTTTTGTTTTGTTGGATTTCCTGGTTTTTGGACTAAACTTTTCCCTTTTTGATCTCGTCTCTTGGATTTTGGCTTTTGAATTGTCTTCTGGGTTTGTCTTGGCTCTTTCTGGTTATTTGATCTCTAGGTTCTCCTATTGACCTTGCTTCTGGATTACGATTTTGGATTGCTTGCCTCTGCATCCCGCAAAATTCACAGCTACGCACAGGATCCTTGGAAAACTGCCGGCCGGTACCTTCACATAAACAACCTTATTAAAGGTCGTAAGGTGACTTTTAATTTTATTCTGCATTTTTGTCATTAAATGTTTCAACTGTAAATCCAAGACCTCTTTATGTCTGCTAGTTCATATTAATCTCATCCATTAAAAGCGATTGCATTATAAAGCTGGAAATCATTTGTACTGTATGTGACTTCACTGCAGCATATCCTGTAAATTGGTCTATGCCATTTTTCAACATCCACTAATGAACTTGACATTTACTGTCAACAGTTGGAGACAGGAGCTTCTGCAAACCTATTAATACACAGCTTAATTCAATAACAATCATTCTTTATAGCTATCTAGCCTACTATAAATTATGTTCCAGATATCTTTGAAGATCCCAAACCTATAATTATAGGATTATTTTAGATCTTCCTTTTATCAATACATTTTAAAGAAACTTGATATGACAAGTTTCTTGGATATGCGTCAATAATTATGATTCACAGACAAATTATAGACTAATTGATACCCTCAAATGCAGCAAAACATTTCACTTAGCATTTATGAATTAGAGTCTACAAATATGCTAATATCTACAGTAGATTAGATTCTGACTCAGAAGGATCAAAGTTTCTTTAAAATATCCACATTATAAATTTACTAAGAAAGGGATACTGGACATCTTTACTAAATATTCATGAATTTTCAAAATAAAGACTATTTTAAAATATTTTATTTGGGCTTGCAGTGGGACAACAGATATAGTAGCAATCTTTTCATTTTATTAAGTGGTAGTTATTAAAACATGTGGCTGTCATGATCGCTACTCCTCCTCTTAAGGGCGCTCCAGCCCTTCCTTGTTCTGCCTCATTCCCAGCACCTGTTCCTTACTCCATCCCTCTTCAGTTCCCCCTTAAAAGCCAGACGCAGACATCATTCAAGGCTCTTAATTGAATTTCTACTCAAAGGTATTTTTAATACCTTAGTTTTTTTTGCCAGTTGGCCATTTTTACAAGTGTGATTGTTGCAGTTTAAATATTTTCAGAGGCTGAAAGTATAATTTCATTGAACCTTGAGGATTTCTATACTCTGCACATCTATGAATTATGCATATTTTGTGTAATTACTTCTATTCTTTTAAAAGAGAAACACCATTCCATAAAATTGCAGATGTAGCTTTCACCTAGACCCCAGAGATTGTGCTACTGATTTTCTTAAGCAAAAAATTGTGTAAACTCCTAAATACCAAATTGCCATCATTTTAGCTCTGATGCACTCTAATTTGCTCCTAAAAGCTGATGGGGGGGATGCTTTCTGAAAGTCACAGAAATATCTTTGCAATTGTTTTCATTCTCTTCAAGTGCATGCTGAGTTTGTATGTTTGATCATGTCACAAAGTGGGTATTTCCCTCCATCAGTCTATATGGTTTTAGAGGAGTACTGTATATGAATATATTAATCTATATACTCATTGAGGGAAACATGGCAAAAGGACTGGAAAATTTGATATTTTGGGTACATTTCATATGTAAGGAAGCCTAGCGTACTGACAAATTAGCAGTCAATCATTATCAATGTCTTGAGTGATTGTTAGGAGAGTTTAGCTAATGGCAAATGAAAAACATATGTTGTTTCTTTAAGCACAATTGGTCATTATAACTTCAACATTATAACTTCACAAATGTATTAAGAAAATTAAATGTAGGATTTGCTTAGTATTTTAACACACATATAGCATATTAAATTCATTACAATTATTAATATTTTTCATCAACAAGTTTAATAAACAGGGCATCTAAAGTCAGCCTTAGATTAATTATACTTCTGTTCATTAAGCACTGAAATATATTTCCAACATAAGAGATTGATTACCATGTCTTAATGATTCAAAGGAATCGGCCAAAACAAAAACCTATTACATTATAATTTATTTTTATACAATTATTGGCACCCCTGTTTTTAGTTCTTGGTGGAGCCTCCCTTGGCAAGGATAATAGCAGTAAGTCTTTTCCAGTAATGCTTGATCAGGTTAGTGAACACATTGGGAGGGATCCCAGTCTATTCCTCTATGCAGAACCTTTCCAGTTGCTTGAGGGTTTTAGGTGTGCACATTTGGACAGCACTCTTCAGCTCAGACCACAGGTTTTCTGTAGGGTTCAAGTCAGGATACTGAGAATGCCATGGCAAAACACTGATTTTCGTTTCGCTCAAAAGTTCTAATGTTGATTTTGAAGTGTGTTTTGGATCATTGTATTGTTGAAAGATCCATCTTCAGCCATGATGCAGCCTCCTGGCAGAGGCAACCAGGTTTTTGGCCATAATATTCTGGTACTTTTGAGATTTCATGATGCTATCAATCTGAACAAGGGCCCCATGACCACTGGCAGCAAATAAGCCCCAGAGCATCAAAGATTCCCCTCGCCATATTTTATAGTAGGTATGATGCTCTTTTCGGTACATACATCTCTCTTCTTGGGCCAAAGGTACCTGTGATGACTATGGCCAAAAAGTCCAATTTTGGTCTCATATGACCACAGCACCCCCTCTCAGTCAAAGTGCCAATAGCGTTTGGCAAACTCCAGGTGCTTCAATTTGTTCCTTTGCAACAGTAGGGGATTTCTTCTGGCAACCCTTTTCAATAGCTTGTTGGCATGGATGTGTCATCTAATAGTCGTTTTTGAGACAGGATAACCCCACGATGCAACCAATCCTTGTATTTCTTTAACTGAAACCTTAAGATTTTTCTTTTCCACCCTCACTATGCTTCTCACCGTGTGTGGGGACAAGATGGACTTGCATCCTGTTCCTGGCAAATTAACCACTGTTCTAGTGGTGTTGAATTATTTATTTATCGCTCAGACAATGAATATTGGTATTTTTTAAGGTTTTACTTATTTTTAATGTACCCAATGAGGTTTCCTTCATTTCTGTTAGATATTTGACCTTCCCCATGCTGATGGGTGACAAAAGGTTTTTCTGTGTGTTTAGGAAGTCACTAAACTACACGCATTAGTTCCTTAAGTCAAAATTTAATTCAAACAAGTATAAATACAGTATTTTTTAGATGTGTTTGATTGTATTTGAAGGGTGCCAATAATTTTGGCATCTATGTTTTTCAGGTAAAACAGCGTTACTTGTTTACTCTGGCTACATCCTAGCTGTAATCCAGCTATCAATTTTTGACACGGCAGATTCTTATCAGTGGTCATTTTTTCCACACCCGAAGGCCACTCGTAAAGTTTTTTCATGCCTAAAGGCAATTGTGTAGATTTTTTTAAAATTGATCAATTTGTCCCAAATTGTTATCTAAGCTAGCTGGGCAAGGCCAACAATAATTTTAGCTTACTGGCAGGACTAAAAACCTGAAAACATTGATCTTTGAAACCAGCTTTGATCACCAGCTGTTTTTTTCTGTATTTTTTTTTTGTCTGCTCAGTGGACACATTGAGATATAAAATAAATTATTTACACTTAATGCCAAGGGAGTTAGATTCAATTTAAGACCTAGGCCAGGTTTCTGCTATGTTCTGCTGCAGGGATATAACAAAATGTGTAAGGAAAAATGTGAATGGACGATGAGTAATGGAGCATAATGTGGTACACATATCACATTGCAATGCACTTTTTAAAATATTCTGTTACAGGACTACTTTATTTTGAAAACGTGTCAAGTAGTGCAGTGAAAACTTAGTGTAGAATGTGGAAGTATTGCATTTGGTCTTTTACCCCAAAAACCCTGGTTTTGAATCCCAGTCATTTCTCAGCTATTTAGGGACAATCTTTTTCTAAGTATAGAATTTAATTTGTATCTGTTTTGACTTTTTTTAATTTTGTACTGTATATTACAGTATGTTAAAAATTAAACTAAAAGAAAGTAGGGCAAAACAAAATTAGTCAGCGGGATATATAAAAATAGATTATTATAGCTTGTTGTGAATGTGATGTGCTTACTTCAGGTTCACATTTGCATTAAAATAATCTATATTGTGTCTTAATGATAATTTCAGCAACATATAATTAGGAAATAATGTTCATTCAGTTGAATTTGAATCAGAATTTGATTATGACAAATTTATTTCACTCATACTGTACTTTAGTGGCTTTAATCTATATGGTATCATATTGTGTTTATTGTATATAGAGAATGCTGATCATACTACAGTTGTATGCCATTGTTTCGGCATATCTGTGGATATGACTTGATGCGATTTGCATGTGTGGAATGTCGGGAAATGTAGTCTTTGTTTATGTATTTGATTCACATGGCTGTGAATCAAAACTACAATATACATATTGTGAAGAAAAGAGACCATACCATCTCAATAAAAATGAGTTGGATGACCTTTAATCACACAATGTGCTGTAAAAACTAGCTTTTCTACTACCAGATCTTTCAAACCAGTAATGTCAAAAATACTTTTTTTTCTACATTTTCTCAACAGGTACTGAGAAGACAGGCAAGTTAAGCAAGTGCTATTTTAAACTAAGCTTGTAATCTAAACAAGATCTCTGATTTGCTGATTACACTCTTCAGCTGTTGACATGAGCAATTATCTATGTCTGAAAACAGACATGCTGCCAAAACCATATACAATTATCACAACATTTACAGACATTTCCAATACATACTATATATATATATTACACTGTATACAGTATTTTGCACAATGTATACCTACAATATTATTGGACATCTACATATAATTTCAACATTATTGAGAGAAAAGCACACTCTCTGTTTCTCAAGCCATGACATAATATTATTATTATTATTACTGTTGTTGGATTGTGAGTTTCTACATACAGATGCAGCCATTCAAAGTACACGGCACAGACATGTATCGTGGGTAATTGGCTACGGCCTCGCGCATCGTGACCGCGATGACGCAAAATACCGCGGTACGTGATTGGTTGACCAACAGGGGCACTTGTGGTGCGTTGGTTGGTCGTAGAAAGATTTAAACATCTTTACTGTGCCGGTTTAAGTATTGAATATTTATATGGAATTTTACCACTGAAGGGAAATCTTAGTAGCTGAGTATAAAAAGAATAGGAGCATACTGTAACACGTGTGAAGGCCATAAACGATATTAATTTTGGAACATAGACATACAGTATATTGCTGGTCTCGGTACTTTAAAGAAAAAATACACACTGGTATTCCATTTCTCCCTAAACATTTTAAGCATCAAAGTCCTTTAACTAACATGTGAAATAGCGTGTAAAAAAGTGGTAGTTTTAAGCTTTTCTGCTAATATAATATGGAATCGCGTATCTAAAGGAATTATAAATAAAGAAATAAAGATCCCTTTAGATCTCCCTTAAGATTTAAAAGGTTATTAATCATATCTTCGGTGTCGCACCTTACCAGTGTAGCTGATCTTTTGCTGTGTAGCAGCGAGGCTTATTAATAAGAAAGAATTAAGTGTTCTGAGCCTTCCCAAATGAGGCCCCATTTTTCTGTTCATCTCTGTGGTGCAGCCACAGAGAAACTATTCATGCAGGCTGATTTAAGGTTTCCTTTGATAAGGTTTCCTAGGACAGCTCCCAAAGGGGGATGCACTTAGCTAAGCCTGGCTATCATGATCAATGGTCATCCATTGGCGCCTATCTGTCTAGGGAGTGCCAGATGGACATCTGGACTGCATTCCTAAGTGTCAGGAGTAAGTGACTCATCTCACCTTGATCAACCAATCAGGGACTGGTAGGGCCGAGTAACCCACGTGGGACTCGGATGCCCATGGAACTTTCAGCCAATCAACGAGCTGAAGTTCCTCCAGGTAAAAACAGGCAACACAGAGAGCCTGAGAGATGCAGAAGGGATTCAGTAAGATTCTGGAGTGGAATTCTGTGGACTTTTCTAAAGGGAATTCAAAGGAGAATTCCAGGGCAGGACGGCTCAGGAGCAGAAGGCTCCCAAGGGCAGGACATTCTCGCAGCGCGCCTCCTGACCATCCTGAGACTCAGCCCGGACAACCACGGAATGGCCAGTGTGTCCGAGTGCCAGAACTTTCCTTTGTTCTAAGAGTCTAGAGCGGAGGTTGCCAGAGAGTAACCAGAGGATCCACCCGAGGTTAGCACCAGCAGCAAGCCTCGTGAACAGGTCGGAACTGTGGACAGCTGAATCACTATTGAGAACTAGCTCTTCATCAGGAACGAACCCGTCCTCTTCCTGACTTGCTGGGACCCACAGTCATCTTTTCTCCTGTGCGCAAACTTTGCTAGCTAAAGCCATCACTAACCAGCCGGTCAGTGAGCATCAGCAGCGCACCGTTGCAAGCCGCAAAGCACAGTCTGGCACCTAGCCAGAGAGCGTGGATTGGACAGCAACAAGCCTGAAACTGTTTCTTTGTACCCCAGGAGATCTGAATCCCCAGAGATTGGATGAGTATTCAACTTCAATGCATTACTGCTCGAGAATTCAATTGTTATCCCAACCAGTTGATATCAATTTAATTCCTAAGAGTTATGTACTTGTTTTGAGTATCTACAGATGCAGCCATTCAAAATGGGTGAGGTATTTCGCGGCATACCCCGGTGGGCGTGTCGTGGTGTCACCCGGTATCACGCAGTTCACGTGTGTCACGTGACTAACTATCCGGCGTCGCCTTGTAAAACTGCCAGGGGGAGCTTAACCTCTCATGTACAGCATTTGAGCCTTTAATTTTGAACTGTGTATTACAGCATGTTAATCATCAGTCATTAAAATGTTGGTATATTTTATGAAAGCAAGATTTCTCAGTAGGACAAAAGTTCACAACCTACCTTTATCAGAAATATTTATGCATCAAAGCCTTTACTGAAGATATTACTAATAGTATTAATAATGGATGACTTTGGACAAGCTGTATACTCAAAGTATAATTTCTTTAGCACATTTGTACAAGCACTTGGAATCTGTCCAAGCCATACTTTGTCAGGCATTTTGTTTTACTTCAACGGGCATAAAAACTTCCTTGCTTTTAACAGGGCGTTTCATAATTTCTAACTACGAAAATGATTTAAAATGCGACACCTATCATTCAACTAGAGCTTAAAATATCACAAGGAAAAATACACACCGGTATTCCATTTCTCCCTAAACATTGTAAGCTTCGAAGTCTTTAACGTGATACCGGAGTCAACAAGCATACTTTTAGAATTTGATTAAAAGGGAATATAATATGGAATCGCGTATCTCAAGAATTTAATAACAGTATGATTATATCCGTGTACTGCGGCAGGGCTGTGTAGGGCTGTTTCGCCTACCTGTTCATGCGAGCTGTCTTGTAGCCTACTGGTCTAGGTGCGTGACTACCAACTGGCAGGTTGTGTGTTCAAATCCAGCTGGTGCTGGACTTTTCATTTTTATTTATATTTTAATCGCGTAACATAAACATATTACCGTATGCAAACTGTACTGTATACAGTATGTCTATGTATATTTAATGTCTTAACTGTGCCCGTTTAATTGAATTTAAAAAAAATATTTAAAACACGAACATTAAGCTGTTTACATCTTCCGCCTGAGAACAGTCACCCGTTGCTACCCAACGCAGAATGGTGATTGGCTGACACCATCTGACACCCCTCTGATTGGAGAAAAAAGACGTGCTGGTTTGCTATACATACTGTACCAGGAAGAGGATTTCTTTCTATTCAAAACGTGTATTTTAAAAGTTTAAGAAGTAAAAACCTTACAGCGTACACAGATTCCTAAACTGATCAGGATCGTTATCTTTGTCTTATGCATAATAATGTTCACCGCTCTGTCCAGCAAAATAATAATAAACTTTATTTTATATAGCGTTTTAAACGAATAAGTAATTAGATTGCTCATAAACCTAATCACTTGCTTTTTCTTTTTATTTAGGCTCAGATTTCAACTATAGATCGTATTATTAATAACCATAATAACAACCAACCAACAAAAACAACCATATAAACATAATACCAACCAAAAACATAGATAACAACCACAATACAAAATTAAATAATCAAACCATTTTACTCTCGCAAAGTCCCTTATGCAAAACCAAACCTTCCTCCCATCCCAGTTTATCCTGTTTATCATAAACAAAATCCACCTCAATTTTCAACATAAAGCATTACACAAAATCAATACCTCAACACTCCATACTCAACAACGATAATTCACAAACAGCCAGAACATGTAACTACACATTCCCAAACAGACCTAATTTCCATAGCCCCGCCCCTTATGCAAAATCAACATCCCTCCCCTGTTCTCTCTCTCCCCTGGCGGTTGTAATTGTTTTTATTTTCAAATAAATTTTAGCAAAGTTGTGTCTTAAAAATCTTAAGATTTTTATATTTATGTCTTTATTTAGTGGTTTCATTAGTGACAAAGGCTAAACTTTCTTGGAAAAATGTCTTTTATGTAAACCATGTTTGCTATTAATTCATTCAGGTCTAAAATATGTTCATTGTCTTCTAATGAAAGAAGGGTTCCTTTCGCCATAGTCGGGAGCCTAGCCTTTAACTAGTAAGTACTGTACTTACTGGGTTTTTGAGGGGGGGGAGGTGTCTTTCGCTGGAAATCTCGCCTCCTACTTTGAAAATACCCGTGAAACCGGTTCAATTCGTCACAGCCAGCACTCCTGCAGAGAGCGGGGTTGCAGAGAGGGGGGTTGTACTTGCAGTGTATACAGTACACGCGTTATGCTCTTCGTTAATGTCTAAGCCGGAACATATCATTATATCTCATTTTGTATTTCTTAAAAAAAAAATCGTTTTCCCAGCCTAACAGTATTGTTTTTAACCTGTAAAGCGCTTTGAGGAGCCACCTTTAAAGGCGCCATATACAATAAAGTTATTTATTATTACTATTGTAAATGTGCTGGACAGAGAGGTGAACATTATTACACAGAAGACAAAGATAGAGATTTACGTTGCATTGTGTATCGTGCTGCTTTAATACAGTTTTAAATAATTGAAAGTCTAAACAGTATCAGCTTTATTTATGGGTTTTAAATCAATATAAATGTTTATATTGTAATGCATAGGTGACTATTCATTGTTATTAAAATGACTTAAATTCGATCATGTTGTGATATTTAGAAATATACATTTGTTTGGTGCGAGTGAAGTTTTATTTAATCTCTGAGCCATACTGATTCTTCTGGAAGCCAGTTTCCGCCAGGGAGTAAAAAAAAAAACACACTATGGTATTCTCTCCAATGCAGTGCAGTTAAAAACATACCTCTGATGCTGCTCCTAAATGAATATTGTTTATGACCATCAGAAGCTTTATGCTCCTTTTCTTTTTTCCAGTGGATTGAACAGGGATATGCATTTCATTAAGTACTTTTCACTGCTGAAACAACAGTGGCTCTGGAACAGTTTTCAACCATGTCGTTTTATAAAAAGGGGAGATATGTACACATTACTGAAGCTAAAAGTTTAGCCTTTGTCACTAATGTAACCATTAAATAAAGACATATAGAAATCCATACGTTACAGACTGTATATGGCTGGTATTGGTAGTTTAAAGAAAAAATACACACCAGTATTCCACTTTCTCCCTAAACATTTTAAGCATCAGAGTCTTACATGTGGTTATTTATTGCATAATTTAATTTTGAAAGCCACTGAGACATCAGGTACTACTGTTGTATTTATGAAAAAGAAACAAAACAAAAAACATACTAACAACTGTGCCATCCTACTCCTTAGTTAATACATTTTATTATTCATAAACAGTTAACATTGTTAGCAAAATATTTTGAATTATATTTAGCCCTATTTTTTCTTTAGTTTTGTACTTAACTTATTCTATGATAGTCAGACTTAATGTATATTTGAACAATGAAAATATATTTTTACAAGATTTTACATTAAGCACTTAAAATTAATATGGTTAATAATAGTAAACTGTAACATGCTGTAAGAAGATCGGTTAAACTGCGAAGAAAATGCTTTCAGAGAAAATGTTTCAGGTGTGAAGAACATAGATCTCCAATGCAATTTCAACCAAACCTGTTCTGACACACCCTGCCCCAACTACCATTAGAATACACACAAACATTTTAGCGTTTCATTCTGAGCAGAAGACCCTCACACCTGAAGAGTTCTGGCTGTGACGAATTAAACCGGTTTTACAGGTTTCAATCACAGATCATGTGACATGGGACTCAGTAAACTAACAGCACCACTGAATTTGATAATACCTAACCAAAATCCGCAATATGGAAACAGAACCTGTGTGATTGTTGATAGATGATGTATTCGTAACATTTTTTCAAGACGAACTACAACATTTAAAAAATGACTTGTATGTACTTGATATCTCTAATCAATCCACGGGTCCCAGCACAAAACGAAAGTAAAACGCATACCGTTTCGCGCTTCTTATTAGTTGCTCAAAAGTAATTTGACCGTATGAAATGCATAATATAAACCTAGAAACATATACGTGAGCAGTACTTAAGCACTGTAGTATCGGTGTTAAGACATACCTCTCAAATACTGTAAATCAAGTTAAAAATATCTCAAGACCGATTCTGGTCGTAATGAAACCATGTTTCGTGTATGTTTTCTTTTTCATCTTGAAATAACTCATTTCTAAACCCGTTGTTTATTTATTTATCCTGTATTAATAAATGTATTTTATTATAAATATAATAAATATAATACATTTAATATAACGTTTATGTTTATTTATTTATCCCCCGCCAGGGGAGAGAGAGAACAGGGGAGGGATGTTGGTTTTGCATAAGGGGCGGGGCTATGGAAATTAGGTATGTTTGGGAATGTGTAGTTACATGTTCTGGCTGTTTGTGAATTATCGTTGTTGAGTATGGAGTGTTGAGGTATTGATTTTGTGTAATGCTTTATGTTGAAAATTGAGGTGGATTTTGTTTATGATAAACAGGATAAACTGGGATGGGAGGAAGGTTTGGTTTGCATAAGGGGCGGGATTATGATAATTGCAGGACTTTGCGAGAGTAAAATGGTTTGATTATTTGATTTTGTATTGTGGTTGTTATCTATGTTTTTGGTTGGTATTATGTTTATATGGTTGTTTTTGTTGGTTGGTTGTTATTATGGTTATTAATAATACGATCTTTAGTTGAAATCTGAGCCTAAATAAAAAGAAAAAGCAAGTGATTAGGTTTATGAGCAATCTAATTACTTATTCGTTTAAAACGCTATATAAAATAAAGTTTATTATTAATTTGCTGGACAGAGCGGTGAACATTATTATGCATAAGACAAAGATAACGATCCTGATCAGTTTAGGAATCTGTGTACGCTGTAAGGTTTTTACTTCTTAAACTTTTAAAATACACGTTTTGAATAGAAAGAAATCCTCTTCCTGGTACAGTATGTATAGCAAACCAGCACGTCTTTTTTCTCCAATCAGAGGGGTGTCAGATGGTGTCAGCCAATCACCATTCTGCGTTGGGTAGCAACGGGTGACTGTTCTCAGGCGGAAGATGTAAACAGCTTAATGTTCGTGTTTTAAATATTTTTTTTAAATTCAATTAAACGGGCACAGTTAAGACATTAAATATACATAGACATACTGTATACAGTACAGTTTGCATACGGTAATATGTTTATGTTACGCGATTAAAATATAAATAAAAATGAAAAGTCCAGCACCAGCTGGATTTGAACACACAACCTGCCAGTTGGTAGTCACGCACCTAGACCAGTAGGCTACAAGACAGCTCGCATGAACAGGTAGGCGAAACAGCCCTACACAGCCCTGCCGCAGTACACGGATATAATCATACTGTTATTAAATTCTTGAGATATGCGATTCCATATTATATTCCCTTTTAATCAAATTCTAAAAGTATGCTTGTTGACTCCGGTATCACGTTAGTTAAAGACTTCGAAGCTTACAATGTTTAGGGAGAAATGGAATACTGGTGTGTATTTTTTTCTTTAAAGTACAGAGACCAGCTATATACTGTATGTTTACGTTCCAAAATTAATATCGTTTATGGCCTTCACACGCGTTACAGTATGCTTCTGTTCTTTGCTCAGCTACTAAGATTTCCCTTCAGTGGTAAAATTCAATATCTACAACGGGCACAGTAAAGACGTTTACAGTAAGTCTTTCTACGACAGACCAACGGATCACGAATGCCCCTGTCGGTCAACCAATCACGCACCGCGGTACCCCGTGTCATCTTACCTGCGGTACGTGTCTGTACTGCACACTTTGAATGGCTGCATCTGTAATGTAGAAGTTGTAACCAAGTTCATTTACGAAACGGTCTTAATGAATGATATACTGAACGTATGTCCTCTTGATATGTGTAACACTTTTTAACTGACTGAATATATACCTTTTGTATTCTGATAACCCTCTCGATAAGATCTGTTAGTTTTACATGCATATTCTATGTATTAATAAATGTATCCTCGTGTATTAGTACCTGTGTGTGTGTGCGTTGTTTGAGTTGTCGCATGGTTGGATTCTAAAGCCATCAAAAGAATCAATTTTGTGATTTACTGCTACAATTAATAATTGTCCCAGTAAATGCCCAAACCTTAGAGAACTGGTGCCTTCAGAGAGCACACAACATTACATTTTGGCGTCCCTGGGCCGGCTATGGCAACATTACAGCTGCCTGGGTAACTATCACAAAGCTTTAGAGAACTTAACATTTCTATTATCAACAAATTGTAAATACGACGTTTACATTGGCATTATTAATTTTTCACTTGGGTGTATGGAGGATTGACAGCTGTCACTGAGAGTAGACCCCCCTCTTAGGCTGCGCACACAATCTTTTAAATTTTTATAGAAAAATGGAGGCTGTACAGTATGCGTTACAATATAAACATTTATATTGATTTAAATCGCAAACGCGTGTTTAATTATATGAGTTTTTTTAATCATAATCAGAAAAATGCAACATAAATTGATACAGTATCTTTGTCTTCTAAGTATCTTAATAAACTTTCAGCTTAGCTTTCTCCCCATTTAGATTTATTTTTCTTGGGATTTTGGGATCAAACGTGGAAAGATTAGATTGTAATCGTTTTTTTTTAATACATTTTAGAAAAGTGTAATCTATACTAAAAAGCTGTATACCACCTGCTATATAGATACATATTGTAACACTTCTGGGTTCGGATAGGACGGACACAAGAACTCAGACTTGCGGAGTTACTGTAAAGCTGCCTTTAGTTTTCTTCTCCGTCACCACCTGCCAGCCTGGCTCTCCCTCGCCCCCGACCAGACACAGACAACCCCCGCCCGCCAACAGTGCGAGCCAACACACCGCCCGAGAGAGAGAGAGAAAAGAGAGAGAGAGAGTGTAACACCCTGGGGTGCAGAAGCAGGGAACTATTTACAAGGAAAACGGATACCTCCCCAGACCATACGCTCGCTTCACTGTGGGACAGCTGCACTGATCAGCGGCCTTCCTAAACCCCGCCCTGACCACTTTCACTCCTGTCCTACCCCTCCCCGCGCACCCCAGCTGGGCGCCCTTCGGCCTCTACCCAGGGCAAATGCGCTGCAATATGTTTAGATATTTAGATATTTAGACCCGGCACGGCACCGAGATAGCGTCTGCATTTATAACTTAGTTTTTAAAATTAGTCAAAAATTAGTCACATTTTTACTTTTAAGTCCATTAATTATCATTAAGCACAGCTTTCTCACCACTTAGAATACTTTTTGATACCATCCTTATACAAAGCAGAACCTTTTGTACTTTCTAATGACAAGTGGAAAGATGACAGATTTTTATCATCTTTAATTTTGTTATGTTATACATTTTTGAAACGTTTAATCTATACAAATACCACAAAACTATTCTCGATTGTATTTCTGAATGTTATGTGACACTTACAGTAGTTCACGGTTTTAAATACATCTAATTAAGAAAGTTAAGTGTTAGCATAAACTATTAGTAATCAATAATATTGAATTTAGCACTGTAATAAGTTGTTGCACTTTCCCCTGCATCTTGTAACAATATATTTTCATTGTTCAAATATACATTAAATCTGACTATCATAATAAGTTAAATACAAAACAAAAGAAAAAAACAGGGTAAAATATAATTCACAGTATTTTGCTAACAATGTTAACTGTTTATAAATAATAAAATGTATTAACTAAGGAGTAGGATGGCACAGTTTTTAGTATGCCTTTTGTTTTGTTTCTTTTTCATAAATACAACAGTAGTACCTGATGTCTCAGTGGCTTTCAAAATTAAATTATGCATGCAAACCTGTGAACTGGCCTGTGATACTGGCCATGTAATACCCTGCATTGTGGAATAATAGTTTATTTTAAAGGATAGAGAAAGCACAGAAAACAGGCAGTTAGATTGATCAGATTAGTATGAAAAGCCATTTAGCAAAGAGGGAATGAGAAGAGTGACAAACTAGTATACTTTAGATCTTTTTTTCTGAACCAGGGAAAATCTGATCATGTTTCTCTATAACAATAATAAAAAACTTTATTTTATATATCACCTTTAAAAGTGGCATCTCAAAGCAATACAGTAGATGTAAAAACAGTTAAAAGGACCACAGATTACAAAGTGAATACCCAGACAAACGCAAACACGTTTTTAATGAAATGCTTTTATTCATTCAGCAGAGAGAGAGAGAGAGAGAGACACACCGGTTTTCATTGACAAAAATTATTATTTTTTTTACATTCCTCTTGTCTAACAGGAATGTTTTGTTTGTGGACAGACTGTTAGACTAGAGGAAAAGAGTGCCTCCTTCTTCGAAGCATTTCGTTGATTCGATTACAAATTATTTTCCAGTCGCACGAAGTAAGTGTTGAGAATCTCTGATTCACCATGCTACTAATGTCTTCCCAGGCAAAAGAGTGACTTGTGAGGACTCGCGGTCACACTCTGTGCATAGAGACTTTCTACTAGCCAGCCGGACTGCTGGTAGATCCCCTTGGAGCAACGACTGCCCTGCACGCCGCAGTCAGATTCCTCCTCCCGTCCTACTCCGAGCTGCACCTTGACTGGTTGGCCGGTAGCCAGAGGACGCCGGGACAACGCCCATTGGACAACCACTGGAACAGAGGCTGAAATAGAGCCTGTCAGCTGCTTTGGTGTTCGTGCCGGGAAATTCCAAATCCATACACAGTGGATAAGTAAACCCCATGTTCTACATTGCGTCTCGAGAATTCAATTGTACCTCAACATAAGTTGTTATTAATTTAATTCATGAGTAATGTATTTACTTATGAGTTTAGAGTAACAGTGGGTAATAACACTGATTAGCGATTTGGTAACCGAATGATATATATTGACATATATTCTCTGTTGTGTATCTCTTTGTGTTTGCATCTCTTCGAGATTATATACCTTGTATATTGATAATAACCTCGTGATTACTGCTACAATTAATAATTGTCTCAGTAAACCCATCAAACCTCTACAGTGCTGACAGTCAATCTGGACAAGACCAGAGTTATGGTTTTCCAGAACAAAAGCCAGACCTCAGGGAAACAGGTACAAATTCACACTTAACAACACATTAACACCTAACAATGGGTGCAGGGCCGAATTAGGCCAGTACCCACTATTGTTAAACATACAGAAAAGAATATTAAAGTATTGGCTTTAATATTAGCTGTACAGAACATTAAAGTGTCCCTTTCCATTCAGCGGGTGTCTGAGCCGCTGTGTCCTATCTTCTGAGTGTCGCTGTTGTGAATGTCTGTAGAGTGTATCTTATTTTTAGTACTGTATTTTTAGATTATATTCCCTATTAATCAAACTCTAAGAGTATGTATCGGCTTGTCCCCCCCTCCCGCCCCTCTCTGTGTACAGTAGAGCCTCCTGTTCTGGATGGTGGAGCCCATACAACTGAGTCTGGAGAGAATCCAGGGTATCAGCTTCAACCACACGGCTGTGCAGCTTGTTCCCCCTCCCGCCCCTCTCTGTGTACAGTAGAGTGGATTCTGTCCTGGCCGTGGAACAGTGGACCAACTCTTCTTCCTGGTGCAGCTGCTTGAGGGTGCACGGGAGTATACTAATCCAGTCTACACTGTGGATTTGGAGAAGGCATATGACCGTGTGCCTCGGCATGTGATGTGGGAGGTGCTGCAGGAATATGGGGTATCGGGACCACTTTTACGTTCTATTTGGTTCCTATATGAACGCAGTGAGAAGTGTGTCTGAATTCTTGGAGTTAAGTCGAAATCGTTGACTGTGGGCTTTGGACTCCGTCAGGGCTGCGGCTTGTCACCATTCCTGTTTGTGGTGTTCATGGACAGGATATCAAGACGCAGCTGAGGATGTGAGGGTGTCCGGTTGGGAGGACTAAGGGTGGCATCTCTGCTATTTGCAGATGATGTTGTCCTTTTGGCATCATCTAACTGTGACTGTGATAGTTGAGCAATTCGCTGTTGAGTGTGAAGCGGCTGGGATTAAAATCAGCACCTCCAAGACTGAGGTCATGGTTCTCTCCCAGTAAAGAGTGGATTGCTCTCTCCAGGTGAGGGGGGAACAGCTGCCCTTAGTGCAGGAGTTTAGGTATCTCAGCATCACGAGTGATGGGAGAGGGGAACGTGAGATTGACAAGTGGAATTGGGCAGTGTCAGCTGTTTTGCAGGCACTGTACTGGTCTGTGGTGGTGAAGCGGAACCTGAGTTTGAAGACAAAGCTCTTGGTTTACCGGTCGATCTATGTCCCAGTCCTCAACTATCGTCATGAGCTGTGGGTAATGACCGAAAGAACAAGATTGCGGATACAAGCGGCAGAAATCAGGTTTCTCTGTAGGGCTGCTGAGCTGATTCTCCATGACAAGGTGAGGACCTCGGCAATCTGGAAGAGTGTCAGAGTAGAGCTGCTTCTCCTGCAGATCAAGAAGAGCCTGTTGAGGTGGTTTGAGCATTTCATTAGGATGCCCCCCAGTCGGCTTCCACTGGAGCTGTTCCGGGCATGTCCCACTGGGCGGAGACTCTGCGGCAGACCCAGGACATACCAGAGGGATTATATCTATCAGCTGTCTTGGGAGTGCCTGGGAATCCCCCAGGAAGAGCTGGAATCTGTTGCTGGGGATAGGGAAGTCTGGGCTGGTCTACTCGGCTTGCTGCAACCGCGACCCTAACAAGGAAAAGCGGAGTGAAAATGGATGAATAGATACATGGATATTCAAATTTCTGAATATTAAGTTATAACATGAATGAATCTCCAGACCAAAGGTTCAAGGTTCCTCAGAAACAGCAGACAAATTTAAAGATGCCTTTAAACAGAAATCACAATTGAGTTTTTTTCGCAATTGAGTTTTTTAGAAGGGAATTTACTACTGTTATGATTGTAGCCATGTGCATCCCCACCAATGCCAACTCAAAAGAGGCACTGTGTGCCCTTTACCTGGCCATCTGCAATTTATAAACTGCTCACCCTGTGTTGTGTTATTGCGGCTGGCGATTTCAACCTTAAGGCAGTCCTCCCTAAATTGTACCAACTTTGCAACCAGAGGGGCAAACATACTGGACTTAGCTTATACAAATATCCGCGATGCATACAAGGTTGCCCCCAGCCCCCACCTGGGCTACTTTGACCACATTTCTGTGATGCTAATCCCAGCATACAGACCACTACTCAAACATGCCAAACTGGTTTTGAAACAGATCAGGGTATGGCCAGAAGGAGCCGCTTGGGACTGCTTTGAGCACACAGACAGACATATGTTCAGAGAGGCAGCTACCTATGAGAATGATATCAATCTAGAGGAGTATGCACCAACTGTATCTAGCTACATCAGCAAGTGCATAGATAATGTCACGTTCTCTAAATCTATTATCACACAGGCCAACCAGAAGCCAAGACTGACTGGAGAGGTCTGCGCACTGCTAAGAACTCGCAATGCAGCATTTAGTTCAGGTGACAAGGAAGCCCTAAGGATTACGAGGGCCATCAAGGAGGCAAAGCACAACTATGCATGGAAGATTCACGGTCACTTCTTAGACACCAGAGCCATGCAGTGCATGTGGCAGGGCATACAGGGTCATTACTGACTACAGGACTACTCCACGTGCCAGTGACATAGATGCCTCCCTTCCGGATGTGCTGAATGACTTTTATGCGGAATTTGAAGCACTAAGTACAGTGCCTGCGAAAAAGACCATACCTCCTCCTGATGATCAGGTGCTTGTCTGTCCGCAGCTGATGTGAGGAAGACACTAGCAGAAGTTAACCCCCGAAAATCTGCTGGACCTGACAATATACCTGGTCACGTGCTCAAGGAATGTGCAGTACAGTTAGTTTATGTTTTTACAGACATTTTTAATATCACCCTGTGCCAGGCGGTCAGCCCTGTATGTTTCAAGACTGACATGATTATACCAGTGCTGAACAAGTCTATTGTGTCCTGTCTGAATGACTATTGGCCCGTGGCACTCACATCAATTGTCATGAAGTGCTTTGAAAGGTTAGTCATGGGCCATGTTAAGTCCAAACTCCCCACCTCTCTGGACCCCCTCCAGTTTGCAGATCATCCCAACCGGTCTACCAATGATGCTGTATCCTTTATCCTTTACCTTGTCCTATCCCATCAGGATAAGGAGACTTATGTAAGAATACTGTTCATTGACTTCAGTTCAGCATTCAACACATCCCCCAAAAACTGATAGAAAGTCCGAGCTTGCTGAACCTTAACACCTCCCTCTGTAACTGGATCCTGAACTTTCTGACTGAGAGACCTCAGGCAGTCCGGATTGGAAACAACGTCTCTAGTACCATGATACTGAACACCGGAACCCTCCCAGGGCTGTGTACTCAGCCCACTCCTGTTCACGCTGGTGACTCATGACCGCACTGCTAAGCACAGTGCAAATTACATCATCAAGTTTGCTGATGACACTACAGTGGTGGGCCTCATTGACAAAAGAGATGATAATTGACTTCAGGAGGGCCCGCACTGATAACTCCACACTGCACCCCAATGGCTCACCTGTGGAGACAGCTAAAAGTACTAAGTTTCTTGGTGTGCATATCACAGATTACCTCACTTGGACCATCTACACCACCTCCCTAGCTAAAAAAGCACTACAACGTCTCCACAATGGCCACTGAGAAGGGCAAACCTTCCCCACCCCATACTATCCACATTCTATAGAGGTACCATTGAGAGCATCTTGACAAACTGTATCATTGTTTGGTTTGGGAATTGTGAGGTCTCAGACAGCAAGTCCCTGCAACGAATTGTCAATACAGCAGAAAACATAATTGGAGCCTCCCTTCCATTCCTTCAGGACATATATCACAAACGCTGCACACACAAAGCCTCCAGTATTGTGGACGATCCCTCCCACCCCTCTTGCAACCTCTTTGCTTCCTACCATCATTATCCTACCATGTGAAAAAAGGTATCACAGTATACAGCCCAGCTTCACCAGACTCCATAGCAGCTTTTTTTCCATAGGCTGTCAGGCTCCTCAACACCCTGGTAACTACAGATGCAGCCATCTAAATAAACGGTACAACCCCTAACTGTGCGAAATAACCCACAGTTCACCACGTTGTACTGCGATACGTGATTTGCCTTGCCAAATTGACCGACAGGGGCACTCTTGGTGCATTGGTTGTTAGTCAAACGATTTAATCATTTATTTTCTTTACTGTGCATGTTTTAATCCGCTTAGTATTGAATAAATGGAATTTTAAAACTAAAGGGAAATGTTAGTCGCTGAGCATAAAAAGAAGAGGAGCATAACACGTCTTAAGGTCATAAATGATATTCATTTGGGACCATAAACATATTATGTAAACTGTATATGGCTGGTATTGGTAGTTTAAAAAAATAAACACCAGTATTCCACTTTCTTCCTAAACATTTTAAGCATCAAAATCTTTTATTCCGTTACATTCCGTGGTTATTTTGGAATAGATTTTACGTGCTCCTCCTGCCTATATTAAGCTTATATACTGCGTAAAAAGTTATAATGTTAACATTTCAGATGCATATTTGCGCTTGTTATCTCAGTAAAAAAACATACTTTTTAGGATTTGATGAATAGGGAATATAATATGGAATCGCGTATCTAAAGACATTGATAACGATATAATTATATTTATATACTGTAACTCAAATTATCACCGTAGTACACTTTCTTTGGAAATGTCTGCATCAGTTTAACTGATTGCTATGTAATTACATGTGTGGTATAATGGCTTAAACGTGTGCTTTGCATGCCTGAGGTTGGAGGTTTGAACCCAGCTGTTGAACCCGTTTCTAAATATCACAAAATGTTCAAAATGATTACTTATATACAGTATATTACTTATATATAACTCACAATATGTGTGTTATTTCACTTTCTTCCTAAACATTTTAAGCATCAAAGTTTTTCATTCAGTTACATACTGTGGTTCTTTTGGAATAGTTTTTACATGCTCCATCTGACTATAGTGTAGTGCATTTGCCTCGGGCAGCAGCCGAAGAGTGCCCCACTGGGGTATGAGGTGAGGGGCAGGACAGGGGTGGAAGTGGTCAGGACAGGGTTTAGGAAGGCCGCTGACCAGTGCAGCTGTCCCACAGTGAAACAGGCGTACGGTGTGGGGAGATCACCCGTTTTCCATGTAAATAATTCCCTGGTTCCACACCCCTGGGTGCTACACTCTCTCTCTCTCAATTCAATTCAATTCAATTCAAGGTGCTTTATTAGCATGACCGATGGGTACAATCAGTGTTGCCAAAGCAAATAAAAATAATAAAATTAACATGGAACAAAACAAAAAATAGAAGTAAAATAAAACCTACAGACATGTTACAGACTTTTATAACAAAGACATATTATAAAATATTTACATATACTGTAGGCGGCTGGAGCATTATTGGGAGACAGACTCACTGTTCCTCAGGCTGTGACAGGAGATCACATACTGGGCTGCCAGATCAACTGAGTTCCCTCCTCCCTCTCCCAGTAGGATTGGGACCCGTTGTGACTCTGGCAGGTGTGGGAACTCTGGGATTAGATTTCTGAATTTCGGGAAGAATGTTTCTCTAATCCCAGAGTATCTGTCACAGTGCAATAGGAAGTGCACCTCTGTCTCTATTTGTCCCCGCTGGCAGTGGGAGCACAGCCTGTCCTCTCTGGGGAGCCAGGTCTGCCTGTGTCGCCCAGTTTCTATGGCCAGGCTGTGGTCACTGAGCCTGTACTTCGTCAGGGTCTGTTTTTGTTTGTTATTTTTTATTTTGGTCAAATATTCAGCTAGTGTGTATTGTCTGTTTAGGGTTCTGTAGCATTCCAGTTTATGTTGTGTTTGTGTGTGTGTGTCCCAGTGTGTGAGATATTGCTTTTTTATCTGTGCTGTGATGTGGTTGAGTCTGAGTTGTGGTGCTCTAGCAGTGCTGTCCTGAGGCTGGTTAGTGTCGGTGTGGCTCAGGTCAGTGAGCCTCAGGACCAGCTGGCTCAGGGGGCTCTGTTTTGGGCTCAGCTCTTGGCTCAGCAGGGCTTTGTGGTGGTAGGAATTTTGGTCGCTGTTTTTTAGGTGTAGCCAATACTTTAATATTCTTTTCTGTATGTTTATCAATAGCGGGTACTGGCCTAATTCGGCCCTGCACCTGTTGTTAGGAGTTTTTTCTCTGCACACGGAGGATGTTTCTACAGATCTCCATGTGCAGAGTTTCTGTGGGGTGTTTGTCCCATTGGGTGTAATCCTGGTCTGTGAGGGGACCCCACACTTCACTGCCGTATAGGGCAATGGGTTGGTTTACACTTTCAAATATTTGGAGCCAGATTCTTGTTGGTGGGTTGATGTTGAAGAGCCTCCTTCTTATTGCGTAGAAAGCCCTGAGTGCCTTCTCCCACAGTGCCTTCACTGCTAGGTCAAAACTCCTGGAAGAGCTGATGGTGAGACCGAGATATGTGTAGCTGGATGTGTGCTCCAATGTGTTGTTGTTCAGTGTGAATTTGTACCTGTTTCCCTGAGGTCTGGCTTTCTTCTGGAAAACCATAACTCTGGTCTTGTCCAGATTGACTGTCAGTGCCCAGGTCTGACAGTGCTGCTCCAGCAGTTCTGCCGCAGCCCCTGTTCTGTGGGCGACAGCAGGACCAGGTCATCTGCATAGAGCAGGAACTTGATTTCTGTGTCGTGTAGTGTGAGACCAGGAGCTGCAGACTGCTCCAACATTCCTACTAATTCATTGATATAGATACTGAACAGTGTTGGGCTCAGGCTGCAGCCCTGTCTCACCCCGCGGCCTTGGGTGACGAATTTAGTCCTTTTGTCTCCAATTTTCACTGCACATTTGCTCTCTGAATACATTGATTTAATTATGTCGTACACTTTGCCCCCATGCCACTTTGGAGTAGTTTGTAAAACAATCTCTCATGCCAAATTGAGTCAAATGCTTTTTTGAAATCGACAAAGCAGGCAAAAATTTTTCCTTTGTGTTTTTGGTGGACGTGTTTGTCTATCAGTGTGTGTAGGGTGTAAATATGATCAGATGTGCGGTGATCTGGCAAGAAGCCAATCTGACTCTTGCTCAGGACATTGTGTTCGGTAAGGAAGGCCAGTATTCGTGTGTTCAGGATACTGCAGAATACCTTCCCCAGGTTACTGTTCATACAGATGCCCCGGTAGTTGTTGGGATCGAGTTTATCTCCACTCTTATAGATGGGCGTGATCAGTCCTTGGTTCCAGGCCTCGGGGAAACATCCAGCTGTGATGATGAGATTGAGGAGTTTGAGCAGGGCTTGTTGCAACTTTGGGCTGCTGTGTCTCAGCATCTCATTTATGACTCCATCATGACCACCAGCTTTGCGTGGTCTGAGGGCCTGGAGTTTGTCCAGTAGCTCCTGCTCAGTGATTGGGGAGTCTAAGGGGTTTTGGTTGTCTTTGAAAGCCAATTCCAAAATTTTGAGTTTTTCATAAATGGTGTTTTGGTCTGATTGATTTGTATTTGGGAGCTTTTCATAGAGATTTTCAAAGTATGTTTGCCAGATTGTTCCATTTTGGATGGCCAATTCTTCTGGTTTTGATTTGTTTAAGTTGTTCCACTTCTCCCAGAAACAGTTCTGATTTAGTGACTCCTCAATTTCTGCAAGTTGTTTGTTTATGTATGTGTTTCTTTTCTTTTTCAGCGTGTGTTTGTAAAGTTTTACCATGTCACAGTACCTGAGGCGCAGATCTGTGTTGTGTGGTTGTCTGTGTTTTCATTTGAGACTTTTCGTAGTGCATTTCTGATGTTTTTGCACTCCATATCAAACCACTTTTCTTTTGCTTTTGATTTTTGGTAGTTTTTTTATTTAGTTGTTTTTAGCTTAGATTTTGATGCTAGTTTGTGGAATAGGTGATTTAGTTTTTGTGTGGCCAAGTTTATGCCTAGTTTGTTGGTTTGATACGGAGTGTTTAGGAATGTGTCCAACAGTGTCTGAATTTCATCATGGCCCAGTGCAGTTTGGTATCTGTCTAGGCTGTCTGTGTCCCATCTGTATGCCTGGTTGAGGTCATACAGCTGGCTGGGCTGTGTCAGAGTGTCTCTGTGCTGGTGTGCTCTCTTCATGTAGAGTGTGATCTGGCTGTGGTCGGAGAGGGTAGTTTGTGGCCTGACAGTGAAGGGACTGATACAGGAGGGGTCCAAGTCGGTGATGGCATAGTCCACCACACTACTGCCCAGTGCTGAGCTGTAGGTGAACCTGTCTAAAGAGTCCCCTCTAGTCCTGCCATTGACGATGTACAGGCCCAGCCCTTGACAGAGCTGGAGCAGCTCGCGCCCGTTGCTGTTGACCGTGGTGTCATGGCTGCACCTGTGTGATGTGACCGGTGTGTGGTACAGAGGGGATTGTCCGAATATGTGAGTGTTTCCCTGTGTGCTGGTGTAGTCTGCCAGTGTGCCTGTTCGTGCATTGAGGTCACCACAGAGCAGCACGTTTCCCTGGCGCTGGAAGTGACTGATCTCCGTGTGGAGGCTGGGGAGAATTCCCTCACTGTAGTAGGGGGATTCTGAGGGCGGGATGTAGACAGCACACAGGAAGACCTCATTTTCTGTACAGATGGTACTTCTTTTGATTTTAAGCCAAACTCGTGACTCTTCTTTCTAATTGTATGGATGGACTGAGCTCCGCTCTGTACCACACAATGATCCCCCCAGAGTCTCTGCCCCGGGTGATTTGTTTTTTTTTGACAGAGGGCACCATGATCTCCTTGTAGCCTGGGGGACAGTGGGTAGCCAAGTCTCCCCGACACCATGTCTCCTGTAGGATCATGATGTCTGTCTCCTTTACATCCTTGTTAAATTCAGGATCAGTGCTCTTCAGCCCAAATGCTGACGAGCCCAGACCCTGAATGTTCCACATACTTATCGCAAGAGATCTCATTGTTATCGTTTGAATTATCTTTGCAATTTGTTATTGTTTTCTGGAACTGTATCAAATTAGTGTCGGACATTTACATCCTCAACAGAAACAAGTATTGTGCTGGGTTTTTGTCTGTCGCTGTGGGTGATGGAAGTTCAGCTCATAAGCCGGGTGCAGATGAGGTTCAGGAGCTGCCGGATTTCTCCCAGCTCCAAACCGCTCTGGACTGCTGGTCTGGCCAGGGCTGCGGCATAGCTGTGCAGGAGGGGCTCAGTCCGGCTCTGCTGTTGTGCTGGGTGGGGAGGGGTTGTGGTTCTGGTCCGGTTCAGCTGCTGGTCTGGGTGAGGGGCATGGGGTGGGGCGCTGGTTCTGGTCCTGTTCGGTCGTTGGTCTGGGTTGGAGGGCTGTAGGGTGGTGCTGGTTCTGTTCTTTGTGGGTTGAGCTGGTCTGGGTTGGGGGTGTGGGTGCTGGGGCATTCCTCTGGTAGTCCTCCTGTTTCTCTCTGGGGTGCTGTTTGGGTGTCTGCCCAGTGTGGTGTCTTTCAGAGTTTTTGTGAAGAGTCCAGTGGTCTGTTTTTTGAGGTATTTATGGTTGTGTAGATGCTGTGGTCCAAGGGTGGAGTGATGGGCCAGGTAAACGTTTGGGAGCAGGGCGCAGCACCATGAGATCTCAGCGTTGATTCTCTGGATGGTGTGGTGCTGCTCGTCCTGTCTGGGCAGCAGGGTGGAGATGACAATTCGGGTGCGAGGGAACTCCTGTATGGCCCTCTCTGCCACTCTCCTGATGGACTGGGCCACCTGCTCCCTCTGGGTCCTCAGGTCGTTGGTGCCGGTGTGGATGATGATGTGCTGAGGGGCTCCCAGTACCTACCTGGTGTAGGGGCAATACTTGTTAATAAGACAGAATTAAGCGTTGGTATGCTTTCCTAAATGAGGCCCCATCTCACCCTCCATCTCTGTAGTGCAGCCACAGAGAAAGTATTCATGCAGGCTGATTTAAGATGTTTTCTTTTGATAAGGGACAGCTCCCAGACGGGGATGCACTTAGCTAAGCCTGGCTATTATGATCAATGGTCATCCATTGGCGCCTATCTGTCTAAGGAGTGCCGAATGGACATCTGGACTGCATTCCTACAGATGCAGCCATTCAAAATGCGCGGGCGATACCGTATTATTTTCCGGTATGCTGTACGCAGTCTACCCCAAGCTACCGGTAAATACCGCGAGTTACCGTAAATTCTCCTATAATACGACAAGCAAAATAATAGTATCCGGAATTTCCGCAAGGTGGAGCTAATAAAGCTCAACCTCTCATGTTTGAGCTGTGGCCATCAAAGTCTTTAACGAAGATATTACTAATAGTATTAATAATGAATGACCTTGGACAAGCTGTAAGTGTAAACTCAAAGTATTGCCCTGGTCAACATTCTTTTTTTCATTGACCGTCTTTGTAAAAGTAACACCACAGCATTTCGCAATCACGCATTTGTTTCCAATCATGCAAAGTACAGTAATTTTTGAGAATCGATTCACCATGCCTTTCACATGCTCATAAAAGAGATTGATTTAGGAACATAAACATATTACCGTATGAAAACTGTACTGTATACAGTATGTATATGTATATTTAATGTCTTAACTGTGCCCGTTTAAGTATTGAATATTCATATCTAATTTTACCACTGAAGGGAAATCTTAGTAGCTGAGCATAAAAAGAATAGGAGCATACTGCAACGCGTGTGAAGGCCATAAACGATATTAATTTTGGAACATAAACATACAGTATATGGCTGGTCTCGGTACTTTAAAGAAAACATACACGAAACATGGTTTCATTATTACCAGAATCAGTCTTGAGATGTTTTTAACTTGATTTACAGTATTTGAGAGGTATGTCTTAACACCGATACTACAGTCTGTAAATAATGCTCACGTATATGTTTCTAGGTTTATATTATGCATTTCATACGGTCAAATTACTTTTGAGCAACTAATAAGAAGCGCGAAACGGTATGCGTTTTAGTTTCCTTTTGTGCTGGGACTCTGCTTTTAACAATGTCGCCGTGGATTGAATAGAGATATCAAGTACATACAAGTCATTTTTTAAATGTTGTAGTTCGTCTTGTAAAAATGTTACGAGTACATCATCTATCAACAATTACACAGGTTCTGTTTCCATATTGCGGATTTTGGTTACGTAATATTATTTTCTAGATTTCAGGTTGTGAATATATGATTTGGGCAAACAGAGCCGCAAAGAAGTACATTATGGGTTGTTGTTTTATTTTGCAGTTTTATCTAGAACAAGCGATGCTTAAACCTTGGACTGATTCTTGTGAAACTATCCACACGACAGTTACAGTACCTAGGAGTTTACTTCAGTGATGTCACTGATGGGATGTTTCTAAAAATCCATCCTCAGTAAAACGTCTTCTCTAATTGTCCTGCATATGTATTCGCTAATGAAGCTGTGTGTTCTGAGCCTGGATCTCTACATTTCTGTATGAACCAGCTTAGATGGCTGAAGACAGCTTGTGTTTAAATTGAGTGTAAGGTAATTTATGCTTCTAAAGTCATGGTCAGCATTTATTATTGTACTGTGCTGTAAACTTTTTCTGTGCCTAGTCACATTATTTTATAGCGTTTTTATTGTGTTATTAAATCCGGTGGCGCTGTGTGTTAGTTTCCTGACTTCCATGTCACATGGTCTGTGATTGAATCCCATGGAACTATGACTTTATTTTTTAACAAACATTTCTTTGAAAAAATGAAACGTTTCCCTTGGTCAGAGATTAAATAAAACCTCACTCGCACCAAACAAATTTATATTTCTAAATATCACAACATGATCGAATTTAAGTCTTTTTAATAACAATGAATAGTCACCTATGCGTTACAAAATAAACATTTATATTGATTTGAATCGCGTTTTGAACCAGCTACCAGTTAACACTGTACTTCCTACTTTGAAAATACCTGTGAAACCGATTTAATTCGTCACAGCCAGCACTCCGGCAGAGAGGGGGTTGTACTCGTAAAGTAGAAGCAGGCGAGATTTCCAGCGAAAGACACCTCCCCTCCCCCCCCATACTATTCAAATTGTATTATAGCATTGTAATTACACATTGTAATTGTATTACACATTTTACACATGCTTAAAAGAGAAGAGAGAAAACGCAAGCCTTCTTCAGGTGTGAGGGTCTTCTGCTCAGAATGAAACGCTAAAATGTAATGTAGGCTCTGAATGGGTTCAATTATGATTTGGGCTTGATTAAGGTCGCTGCCTTTCATCTAAAACCCTACTTGAATCCTTCTAAACTAAAAATCAGTGTTAGTGAGTTTAAATAAAGAGGTATCCAGGTAACAGTGAAACGGGCAGACAGTCTGGGGAGATCGCCCGTTTTCCATGTAAATAGTTCCCTGGTTCCGCACCCCTTGGTGTTTCTCTCGCTCTCTCTCGGGTCACCTGATCATTAGCTCGAAAGATTTGAGTGCTTTGTATATATTCTAATGGTAGTGGGGGCAGGGTGTGTGGGAACAGGTTTGGTTGAAATTGCATTGGAGATTTATGTTCTTCACACCTGAAACATTTTCTCTGAAAGCATTTTCTTCGCAGTTTAGCCGATCTTGTTACAGCATGTTACAGTTTACTATTATTAACCATATTAATTTTAAGTGCTTAATGCCATTTTTTGACCAGGCACGAATATTCTTAAGTCCATATCTTCGCAAGGGAATCAGTGCGAATTGCAATACTAATTAAATGACCGCAGGGACTTTCCACCCCCTCTGCCAGCAGGAACATTCCTATTCTTAGCTCAGCAGGTCATTACAAACCAGGTTTTTACACAGCGATACAGCTTTGCGTTGTGAATCTGTTTTTCCGTGTTTACAAAGAAAGTGGAATACAGTGATACTACCTGCTATACAGATACATATGTTTAGATATTTAGACCCTTAAATTAATATCATTATTAATAATAATGATTATAATGATAATAATGATAATCGGCCAGTGAAAGCTCTGTTGTCCTTCACATCAATGCCTGAAACATTTTACCGAACCCAGGATTTTACAGAGAGGGAGGAGGCGCGGAGCTCAGCAGTATAGAATGAACATTCTGCTGCCTGGAGCGCTTATGGCAGCAATCACGTCTGCATCTATAACTTAGTTTTTAAAATTAATCAAGCAATATGAAGCATCTCTTTTTACTTTTAAGTCCCTTAATTATCATTAAGTACAGCTTTCTCACCACTTAGACTACTTTTTGATACCATCCTTAGTCAAACCAGAACCGTGTAGTTCTGTCTAATGACATTACAAGTGGAAAGATTACAGATTTTAATCGTCTTTATTTTTGTTACGTTATACATTTTAGAAACGTTTCATCCATACAAACACCACAAAACTATTTTCGATTGTATTTCTGTGTAGCGGCGAGGCTTATTAATAAGGCAGAATTAAGTGTTTCTGTGCTTTCCCAAATTAGGCCTCATTTCTCTGTTCATCTCTGTGGTGCAGCCACAGAGAAACCATGCAGGCTGATTTAGGGTTCCTTTGATAAAAGACAGCTCCCAAAGGGGGATGCACTTAGCTAAGCCTGGCTATCATGATCAATGGTCATCCATTGGCGCCTATCTGTCTAGGGAGTGCCAGTTGGACATCTGGACTGCATTACTAAGTGTCAGGAGTTTTCTGTGGACTGTTCTAAAGGGAATTCAAAGGAGAATTCCAGGGCAGGACGGCCCAGGAGCAGAAGGCTCCCAAGGGCAGGACATTCTCGCAGCTCGCCTCCTGACCATCCTGAGACTCAGCCCGGACAACCACGGAACGGCCAGTGTGTCCGAGTGCCAGAACTTTCCTTTGTTCTAAGATTATAGAGTGGAGGTTGCCAGAGAGTAACCAGCAGCAGGCCTCGTGAACAGGTCGGAACTGTGGACAGCTGAATTACTATTCAGAACTAGCTCTTCATCAAGAATGAACCGGTCCTCTTCCTGACTTGCTGGGACCCACAGTCATCTTTTCTCCTGTGCACAAACTGTGCTAGTTAAACAACACCAACTAGCCGGTCAGTCTGCATCAGCAGTGCACCATTGCAAGCCGCACAGAACAACCTGGCACCGAGCCAGAGAGCGCGGATTGGACAGCAACAAGCCTGCAACTGTTTCTTTGTGCCCGCAGGAGATCTGAATCCCCAGAAATTGGATGAGTATTCAACTTCACTGCATTACAGCTCGAGAATTCAATTGTTATCCAAACCAGTTGATATCAATTTAATTCCTAAGAGTTATGTACTTGTTTCGAGTATCTAATGTAGAAGTTATAACCAAGTTCATTTACGAAACGGTCTAAATGAATGATATACTGAACGTATGTCCTCTTGATATGTGTAACACTTTGTAACTGATTGAATATATACCTTTTGTATTCTGATAACCCTCTCGATAAGATCTGTTAGGTTTATATGCATATTCTATGTATTAATAAATGTATCCTCGTGTATTAGTACCTGTGTGTGCGTTGTTTGAGTTATGTCGCATGGTTGGATTCTAAAGCCATCAAAAGAATCAACTTTGTGATTTACTGCTACAATTAATAATTGTCTCAGTAAATGCCCAAACCCTACAGAACTGGTGCCTTCAGAGAGCCACTACATTACATTTTGGCCACTAACATTACATATTTGGCGTCCCTGAACGGCTATGAATCACTACATCTGAATAGTATGTTACACTTAGTTCACTGTTTTAAATACATCTAATTAAGAAAGTTAGGTGTTAGCATAAACTATTAGCAATCAATAATATTAAATTTAGCACTGTAATAAGTTGTTGCACTTTCCCCCGCATCTTGGAAAAATATATTTTCATTGTTCAAATATACATTAAGTCTGACTATCATATAATAAGTTAAATACAAAACTAAAGAAAAAATAGGGTTAAATATAATTCAAAATATTTTGCTAACAATGTTAACTGTTTATGGATAATAAAATGTATTAACTAAGGAGTAGGATGGCACAGTTGTTAGTATGTTTTTTGTTTTGTTTCTTTTTCATAAATACAACAATAGTACCTGATGTCTCAGTGGCTTTCAAAATTAAATTATGCATGCAAACCTGTGAACTAGAAAGATAACCAAGATATCCATCCATTTATAATGGTGGCGAAGTGGTTAGCATTGCTATCTTGCAGCATTGGGGTCCTAGGTTCAATTCCTGCCATCCTGTGTGTGTGGGGTTTACATGTTCTCTCTGGGTTACATCGTTTTTCTCCATATGTGTGATATGACTCCCTCTCCCACTCCAAAACATACTGGTAAGTTAATTGGTTTACAGGAAAACTGGCCCTGGTGTGTGTGTGTTTGTGTCTGTCTGTCCTGTGATGGACTTGGGCTATGTCCAGGGTGTATTCTGCCTTGTGTCCGTTGCTTACTGGGATAGGCTCCAAATCCTCTGTACTGGATAAAGAGATTAGAAATGGAAGTAAAGGCACTGTGTGGATGGAACTATACACGGTGTTAGAAACCCACTATGAAATGGCAGCATCTCACTGAGAATAAAATATTTTATAGTGCTGGCTTAAGGAAACAGCCTTTCCACCTCTCTTGCACATCAGTATCCATACCTAGTTATTTAAACAAATTGCCTCTAATTATAAACATCTTAATATGCTGGCTCTGTGGATCCACATCAGATATGTTTGCCCATTCCTTTAATTCATGTGCATCCAACACACAGTTCAATGCCAGCAACTACACATAATCTAAAATACAATCCTTATTTCAGTATCTATGTAAACCTATAGTCTGTTAACTTCATCATCTTCATCAAAAGTATGCCTAACCCCATTAGAAAGTGTTCTTGTTATAAGTGTATTCCTCAGCTTTCCCCAAATTATCTTCTTCTTACCAACATCTCTAGTCTTTTATCCTGCAATAACTCAGCCAACACTTAAGTCTCCAAAAGCTGTTTGTGTTAATTTCTTGAAATCACAAATATCATGTGTAAATACTGGCCATGTAATACTCTGCATTGTGGAATAATAGTTTATTTTAAAGGGAACTAGAGAAACTAAGAACTAGAGAAATCAAGAAAGGCTTTTTTTCTAGAAATAATAAATGCACATCCTGTTTACTGGGGAAATTAAATCCACACTGAGCAAACTTCAATATGTTCAGAATATGACAGCAAGAAGAGACCTGGATCGAAACTGATTTTAGATGTCAGAAAGGATTTATTTTCTCTGTATTTCCTACATTGCTCTGTCGAGATTTTAGCTACTCCGATTCGGACACCGAACAGTTAAAGATGGCGGCAAATCAAACACCCAGAGGGGGGGGGTCTTCTCGCCTCCATAACTAAAATGCCAAATAGGAGTGGCTTAAGCGACATACACAGTCGTGTAACTGACAGTTTGAGGTAGCCTATCGTGTAAATTTCGCTTTGTTGCTGATAGGTTAAGCTTTTGAAACTCTGCCCCAAAGTCATGTGACTGATTTTTCGCCCTGTTTCGTTGGTTAAACGCAATGATCACAAGCACCACCATGGTAACTGGGATGTGTAGTTTTTAATTCCGTTTGAATTATAACTGTACGTACTGTCTTCGTATTTGGCCAGGGCTTTAAAGAGAAGGCGTGCCAAAATATTTCGGTGCTGTCGTCTCCGCTTTAAAGGTACCCCCGTGCTGGAAGAATTTGACCTCGGAACGTTTGCCCAGCATAGTTATAGTGGACATAAAAACAATAGTTCGCTGTCATTATATCCTATAAGACACAGACCGGCGCCAGACTGGTAAATGCATGATGAACTAGGGATTGGACAGTTTCCAAGTGCTTGTACAATCGATGGAAATGTTCAAATAAATGTGCAAAAGAAATAAACAAAATAATCATTTATTTCTTTATCATATTGGCTAGCTAATGTCCTCTCTTTGCTAGTTAGTGGCTGCGTTGGGTAGCAACGGGTGACTGTTCTCAGGCGGAAGATGTAAACAGCTTAATTTTCGTGTTAAATAATTTTTAAAAATTAAAATTCATTCTATACAGCAATCACATATTTGGGTACAGTTTCATAAAACTTTCATGCTTAAAATGTTTAGGGAGAAATGGAAGACTGGTGTGTATTTTTTCTTTAAACTATCAAGACCAGCCATACACAGTACAGTTTATGTACATACAGTAATGTTTATGTTCCTAAATTAATATTGTTTATGACCTTCAGATGCGTTATGCTCCTCTTCTTTTTATGCTCAGCTACTAAAATTTCCCTTTAGTGGTAAAATTCCATATAAATATTCAAAACTAAGCGGATTAAAATTTGCACATTAAATGATTAAATCTTTTCACTACCAACCAATGCACCACAAGTGCCCCTGTTGGTAATTTTGGCCAGCCAATCACTTACCGCGGTGACCTCTGGTGCCCTGCGGGTAGGTTACTGTACCGTGGGTTTTTACCGCTCATTTTGAATGGCTGCATCTGTAAGTGTCAAGAGTAAGTGACTCATATCTCACTTTGATTAACCAATCAGGGACTGGCAGGGCGTGGTAATACCACGTGGGTCTCCAATGCCCGCCAAACTCTCAACCAATCAGCACACATCTGTGTCTTGGTCAAAAAGGGAGCACAAGCTCAGATCGGGGTTCTCCTTGGCCATTTTCGCGCATCCTCAGAGACAATCTCGTGACAACTGCTGTTGTCTGCAAAGGGACTTGGACTTCTACCAACGTGAATGCTCCGCTTGATCAACGGCAGCCTACAGTTGGACCCTCGTCGACAACCTGAATAACTTATTCAGAAGCAGCGCTGGACCGGGAACGAACCAGCTTCTTCCCAGCAAAAGAATGACTTGTGAGGACTTGCGGTCACACTCGGTGCATAGAGACTTTCTACTAGCCAGCCGGACTGCTGGTAGATCCCCTCGGAGCAACGACTGCCCTGCACGCTGCAGTTAGATTCCTCCGCCCGTCCTACTCCGAGCTGCACCTCGACTGGTTGGCCGGTAGCCAGAGGACGCCGGGACAATGCCCATTGGACAACCGCTGCAACAGAGCCTGTCAGCTGCTTTGGTGTTCGTGCCGGGAAATTCCAAATCTATACACAGTGGATAAGTAAACCCCATGTTCTACATTGCGTCTCGAGAATTCAATTGTACCTCAACATAAGTTGTTATCAATTTAATTAATGAGTTACTGCTACAATTAATAATTGTCTCAGTAAACCCATCAAACCTCTACACTGGACAGCAGCTGCAGGGCCTTCTCTGTTGTCGGATACCAGAGCTTTGCTGTTTGTAATCCCGGGAAGAGCCTGTGCTCATCGATGTACCTCCCGTTAGAGTCGATGAGAAGGGCTACTTCCATGCGTCTGCCTCTGGTGTCCAGTCTGCTGGAGGGGCGCTGTGCTGCCGGGGGGGGGAGCTGCGTGGGGGGATGCAGTGTGTGAGGTGGAGGTGTTGGGTGGGGCCGGGTGTGTGTGTGGGTCACCCTGAGTGTTTGGCAAGGTGGATGTGCTTTTGGGCAGTGGAGTTGTGAGGGGATTTGGGGTGCCGGGGGGTGCAGTGGGTGTGGTGTTTGCTACGGTGGGGGTACTGGGTAAGTGGGAGTTGGTAGTGGGGGTTGTAGGAGTGTCAGGTTGTGTGGAGGTGGGTGTGTCTTTGCGGGTTGGGGGTGGGTGTTGTGTGTTGTGTGTTCTGGGTCTCAGGGCTGTTCTGTTGCAGTCCGGGCTGCAGTGGGAAGTAGTGAGTTTCCTCAGCTGGTCTTTGAGAGTCTTGCTTGTCCTCTCCGCGAGCTGCAGCTCCTCTCTCAGCTCTGCTACTTCCGACTGCAGCTTACTGTTGTCCTGCAGCAGCTCTTCCATCTGTGCCCTGAGCTGTTTGTTGGAGGTTTTACATTCGTTCCTGTGTTTGTTAACCTCGTCTCTTAGCTGTTGTGCTTTCTGCCCCTCTGTGAGTCTCCCCAGCATCAGCTCCTTGAACTCAGTGTAGTCCAGCTCCAGAGCAGAGAGTTTCTCTCTCAGGAGGCGCACCGTGCTGTGGTCACAGGGGGGTTGGTGTGGGCTGTGTGTGTCCGGGTGGTGTGATTCAGTGTTGCAGAGGGCTACACTCTTGCTGGGCTGTTCTGTGGCTGAGGCTGTGTTTGTGGGCTCAGAGTCAGGTGGAGCTGAACTCTCCGGTGTGGCGGGCATCAGGCTGCTGGGTCTCTCTCCTGTTTCTGGGGGAGGTTTCTGCAGGTCGGCCTGTGTTTTAAGGTCTGTGAACTTTTCCTCGAAAAGCTCCAGAGCGGCCTCACTGCCCTGTATCATAACTGTACCATTGTGGTAAGTGTTGACAGTCAGAACAGTATTCTACCTCGCTGTCGCCCCCTGTGGAGATTTGCCTGCCTTTGCTGATGCCCCTTCTGGTGGTGTTTGTATAATTCTTGCACACAGCTGTGTGCCAGGCATTCGGATGCTCAGTAAAAAAGAGCAGGTTGGTTTTTATGTGTTTTTCTCCTGCCTGGCAGTAGTCAGTGATGAGGGTCTCTGGGTTTTCCTTCATCCAGGAGTCTTTGTACTGTTTCCTGGTCTTAACGGTTTTCACATCCCCAGGGTACTGGAGTACTGTGCTGAAGGGGCAGGGCTGGTCCAGTGGGGCTGTGTTCTGCTCTGTGTCACGCCCCACACTCTCCCTCGCAAACGACGTTACATTCCCGGAACTGCTTCCCAATCTCATCCCTGATTGAACCCAGCACGTTCTCACATGCATCAGATTCCTCAAATTCTCACTCGCTAACCAATCATCCAATCACACCCCTTTCCTTTCAGTATTTAAACCCCCTTTGCACACCTTCCCAAGCTCACTATTGAGAAGCCTTTCTTAGTATTCTCCAGTGCGCATTTCCTAACCTTTTGACTGATCTCCCGTTACGAATCTTCTGCTTTCGCCTCTTGACCTCGCCTTCTGGATTTTGTCTTTTGAATTGTTTTTGAATATCTCTCGTTACCGGACCCTCTGCCTCCCTTATTGACCCAGCCTTTGGATTTTGTCTTTTGGATTGTCCCTTTGCTACTCTGCGTCCTGTGGGATTCCGGTCACGCATAAGGATCCTCCTATTCAACGTATAGGTTCCCTGACACTCTGTACTCATCTTGCTTCTTTTAAATACAATGGGCCCAGGTGAGAAGAGCAAACAGACGGCCTGGCTCGGGCATTTTGAATACAGTCAGCCCCCTGTTCTTCAACTTTGGCCTTTTGAGTTTAGTGGGCCCAAGTGGTATTTGGTTTAGTTTAAACTTTAAGGTAACTTTTTCTAAAGCCTTTTTTTAACTTTTATCTAGCAAAGCAGTTCAATTTTTTTAGGCCTCTTCAAAAAAGGAGAAGAAAGAACAGGGCTTACCAGGTGTTTTTCATGTTGATGGCTGAGTTCTTGGCTTCTCTTCATGCTGCTTGTATTTTCCCTTTCCTTCTTGTTTCCTTTGGTGTACTTTTTATTTCTTTCTTTCTTGTCTTCTTGTTTTCTTGTTTTAATTATTCCTTTTCTGTTTGTTCCTCTTCATCTCTTGAGGATTTTTCTTTTTGGAGTTTTTCCTCAGGTCCTTTATCCTCAGGTGTAGCTGTGTCTTATAGTTGATCTTCAGTTTTTTAGATGTATGCTTTGTTGATTTTTTTTTTTTCCAATGGCAAATTATTTCTTAACTTCTGTGGTTTTTGTTAGATGCTGCCTTATTCCTAGACTATTTGTTCAGTTCCAGAAAACAATAAAATCTCAAAGAAATTAGGAGCTCATCTTCTGTGCTGCCGCCTAACGGGAGAGCCACTGGGTCTGGTCCCCACAGACGTGGCCTACTTATCCAGCCAGGGTTACCCTACTCTCTGGCTCTGGCAATTCACGGTCATGCCTTTTGGACTGTGTAATGCCCCGGCGACGTTTGAGTGGTTGATGGAGCGAGTACTGACGTCGGTTCCCCAGAGCAAGTGCGTGGTGTACTTGGACGATTTGCTCGTGCATGCCTAGGTTTCGAGCAGGCCCTGGCAAACCTCCAGTTAGTGTTGGCTTGCATCCGGCGGGCCGGGTTGAGGCTTAACCCAGGAAATTGCGGCCTCCTGCGGCAGGCGGTCACTTTCCTAGGGCATGTGGTCGGGCCGCGAGGGGTGGCCACAGACCCGGGGAAGGTTGCCGCGGTGCGCAACTGTCCAATGCCCCGCACCATGACGGAGCTCCACAGTTTCCTGGGTTTGGTGTCTTATTACCGGAGGTTTGTCCAGGACTTCGACAGCCTCGCTGCACCGTCTCACGGAGAAGAGGCGGCGTTTTGTGTGGGATGCAGACTGTGAGACTGCCTTCCAGGGGCTGCGTGAGGCACTGGTGGAGGCCCCCGTCCTGGCCTTCCCGGATCCGATGTTGCCCTATGTGCTATCAGTGTTATCTGGAAAAATTTGACAACGGAGGTCAGATGTACAAATCTTTATCATACTTTCTTTTCCATTAATTATCCTTATTTTCCCACTTTTTTTCTAAAATATCTTGGGTATTTTATTTTTTACTTATGAAACTGTATAAAATTCCTTTTGTTCAGGTTAAACAATGGGATCAATTCATTTAGGATGCTGGCTCATCACTAATAGAAGTTTCATCTTCAAAGGTAAAAGCATATTTCTATCAGCTATACAATATAAGTACTGTACAGTATACAGTATGTGTGTGGTACATGAGCATAAGTGTTTAAAACAACACTTTCCAGCTTGAGTGTTTCATTAAGCCAATACCTTGTCACATACTGTACTGTATTGTACATCCTTTCTGAATTAAAACATATGCAGTGTGATTTTGTTTAACTTTAAAATACAATATCAATACAGTATTGTTGCTGTGAATATTTAAATATACTGTAAATGAGTGAATATGTCACTGCTATGCTTTTACTTTTTGTTTTTTAATCTTAAGTATAAAATCAAGTTAATGTGATTTTGTATATACCTGTCTCTTGATATACAGTATATACAAAATCATTTGCAACAATGAAAACACATTACAATCAAAGTAATCTTTCACATTGAAGACAGAAAAACAATCTGGAAATAGTTTACTGGCTTTCAGTATTTGGGAGACCTTCCTAGTTAATAATCCATATGGCTCTGCTTGCACTGCACATTCACTTTCAAAATGAACAGAAGCCTGGAAGAAAAGGGGAAGCAAATAATCAGCGTTATACATTATTGTAAAGGCTGCTGAAACAATTTATCAGATATTCAGTTCCCATTGATATTTATCAGTGAGATTTGCAGACACTGCACCTTATAAGCAACCTGAGTTATTCATCACATGCAAAGTGCCCTGACTCTTCTTTTAATTCTTATAGTTTTTGTAACAGATACTTCAAAGGTCAATCAGAATGTGCACCCTAAGTGTTATTCTGTGAGCTAAATAATAAATAAATGAGAATAATGAACAGATTTGTGATCCTCATTCAAGATGTGGTGAATACTCACAGAGCACTAAATAAAATAATATGGTTCTCAATTGTCTACCATCACAGTGCCTGACCAGGACTGTGTTATTACAGTTCATATACAAAACATTTATAGTCCTGCACCTTTAAGTAAACAGGGAGTGTTTTCTTGGTTTTCAATCACTATGGAACGACCACATTTTTGGAAGGAGAAATGGTTATGCTTTGTTTGAATGCTGCTGCTTAATGACTTCATAATTCTTTCATAACTGTACCACATGATAATATAATCACATGCATAATGTTTTTTGGGGATATGCACAAATGACATAACCTGTGCATATAATATTTATTTTGGTATTGTTTATAGCACTTGGTACAATGCAATGTTAAAACATTGCATGTTAAAGCATTATGCATGTGATTACGATGTCTTTTGTAGAAGTTATTAAACCATTATGCAGCAACAGTAAAATAAAGCCTTACCAGAGAAACTATTGCTTAAATCTCTCTGGCAGGAAAATTAGCAACTAAAAACTTTAGGAGATAAGATATATTGAAGATTTGTTTATTTTGTGGTTGAATACTATATTTTTTGACAGTCCCACGAGGAATCAAGGTCATCTCGCATCTCAGGACACAGTTTGGTCTCATTTTTTAATTACAATTTGCACATGCACTTCTCTTATCAGTTCCGACCCCAAACATATAATACTATTTAGAACAATTCAATAAATTATACAACTAGAAAACTTTTATCAACTAGCTTTGAAGAATATAATAACTTACAAACAAGAAGTACATATTTTACAAATAGGTATTTTGAAAGTAATAAATACAGTAGGAACATAAATAAACAATAAATAGTATCCTTGTTAGAGCAAATCATAATTTACAAATTACTACACTGAAACTTTTGTAAAAAGGAATTGTAGAAATATTAAGTTAAGTCAGAAAAAAAGTGCATTCTAGAACAGGAGTCCATAACTGAGTCATGGAAAAAGTTAATAAAAAAAAACTAGAATCCAGTTTTGGGAGGCAAAACCACCGACTACATCTTCATACCATAGTAGTCAAACCACTGCATGACTGGTACTCATGATGACAAGTCCAATGAGATGATCTTTTGCCGTGGTTGACCTCAGATATGTTTTAATCAACTTGAACTTTTAACAGCTTTTCTCTGCTCCTGCCACTGTCACTGGGATTGCGACTGCAATCCAGAGGGCTACAACTTGGATTAACAATACACCCATTTAAAAGATAGATAGATAAGACTTTATTGATTCTGAAGGGAAATTGAGGTGTTACAGTAGCCCAGCCCAAGACAAGCAAAAACAGACATCAGAATAGATTAAAAATTAAAATAACTACAGCAATACAAAATACATGTAAAATAAATATATAGAGTTAGGTGTGTTCAAATTAGGTGTGTTCAAAGCAATAAAATATGTGCGAAATGTGCATTGGTATACTGTACACAGATTGAGTGTCTAAAAAGTACAATAGTGCAACATGCTGTCCATAAATAAGCAGATGAAGGGCTAACAGTCCTAGCCTAGGGCAATGTTATACACCCTGACAGCCACTGGGAGGAAGGACCTGCGGAAACCGTTCCCATTGAACACTGTAGCTGGAGCAGTCTGTTGCTAAAAGTGCTCTGCTGCCTAATAACAGTGCCATGTAGCAGATGAGAGGCATTGTTCAATGAAATACAGGAGAGACTGAATATGTTTTGACAATGTATTTTATGTTGATTAAGTCGATTAAGTAAGTATAATCACTGAACAGTCTTTGAAACTGTTTAGCCATGTAACCCACATGGCAGGTATACAACTACAGGAAACTTTAAGCAAAACATCTCAAGTAGTCTATGTGACTAGGCATAACATGTGGCATGTCTACCATTTGCTTGTACGTGTACTGTATCTCATCAAGGATCATGTACAGTAACAGATTATTACACTTTATGCATAGTATGCATTATTACAACGACTTGATTTGGTGTGCCTATGTTTTGAGATTGCTAATCCAGATCTTGTTTTAGAAACATATTACATATTACGATTATGACCTGTCATTTTTTGACTGGGTTTCTGTTAGAATAATCCACGGCAGAAAGAACACGCCAACTCCACACAAATAGCACTCCAGGAATTAAGCCCAAAGGCAGGTCTGTAAAGTTGACCCTCCTGAGCATGATGTTGCCCCTCCCAACAAAAGCACAAACAATGAAACATAACACATTTTGTTTTGACGAGATATAGCCTCTTTTTTTTTAGAGTTTGATGTCACTTTGTGTATTATTATATAATAAAAACTATGTTCCAATTATAAGCACCCTTTGATGTTTCAATTTAATCTATTTACAACCCCACAATTTTATTTTAAATCTATTTGAAAGTATTTTTTAATGTCAAGGTAAATACTTCAAAAATTATTAATCTTATTTTTTTATTGTTACACATGCAAGTGAATTTGGAATGATGTGTTACAGTTACAGTTACAGACTTCACAGAGTTGTGCGACAGATGGAATGTAAAAAAAAAAAGATGGATTTGGTATCATGGCAAATTCAGTGAGACAGGTCATGCTGTAAAATGAGTTATACTGTACTGTAATGTATTTTACCTGACCATCATATTCTTAACATGAGTTATTTTGGTACGCCTCATTACTCCTCAATCATTTTGGATAGCTGCATTGGCTGCAGTTTGTCATCAGCAATTCCTGGCTAAGCTCCCTCCCCAGTAGACATTAACCCTGATGCTTGCTCCACCTTATCCACATATCAGTGTATCAATCTACACAGGGCCTAGGCTCATTGTTTACTTCTCTCACCACCCAGATACCTAGTCCATACCCTCAAGGTTTGGGCTTCAGATGGAAGCATCTTTCATGCAGTCTTAGCAAATTGACCAGACAGGTCAGGGTCTTTATATTCAGTCCATTTAGTTTGGTTCAGCCCTACACATCTCTAATTCATCTCCTTGCACTTACTGTATGTCAGTTTTACTGCATTCTATAAAGGAAAAATGCAATGTGTCTTTAATTGAACAATTAAAACAAAGAACCATGTTGCCCCACAGACTAACATGAGTTTTGATAAATGACACTGAATGTTATGGCAACCAGCACAGATATAATGATGAAATAACAACAATTGCGGACAACATGGAACACAAAGATCACTAGCAGGCAAAAGAAAATGTTTCCTATACCACTTCTACTGTATGTCATCAACCGTATCCTAGTTAGTACACCCTATTCTGTACTACTAAACTCCATTTAAATGTAACTAATCTCATGAAGTGGAAATCTAATAAGTAAATTGATTCTTAAAATGTAGAGAGCTTTGCAAAAAATATATTGGTGCTTTTAGATAATATATTTCAAGGATGTAATTGCTGTGCTACAGTACGTGCAGAATTTTAGAAAACAGTGCGTCAACAAAGTACACTGTTTAGGTTACTTTAGAAGACAATGTACCAAAACAATATATGCTGTCTAGGTCATTAGAATTAGCCGAAAGTAACTGATTAGCTTTGAATAACAAATCTAGTGCTTCTTCTCTTGCTCTATGATGTAATCTGTTTTCTCTTAGGGAAAGGGGAAGTTTTTGAAGGGACAAAGCGCTGAGCTTTTTTACAGCGCAACGTCTTATAAAAACCCTGTACTGCTTGTAACAAATTGAGTCTCTGGTTGCACTTTGCGAAGTGGCAGCAGGGCTCCCAATATTGCAATATTGAAATAAAGACCTTACTCAGGTGAGAACTCTCTCTTGTGGTTTCCTTGATAGTTATATTTCCATGACACTCATTTCCTGGGTGGGGACATACATTGAGTTTGAATCCCCAGAGGTTTATTTTCTCAGACCAGTTTTTGTTTCCCCTCTGCCATGCCCGCATAGTCTACTATTACTACAGAACTGTCAAGTGGTCTATAATAATGCAATTCACTACAAGATACTGTATATCCCAATAGCTGTTTCCTCACACTCACCTGGCAGTCTATTACAGCCACTTTCTTTGGTGACATGAATTGAACCTTTTCCACGTCCGTCATCCCAGATCTCACTGCTCACTTTGGCAGCTCCATGTTTTGTGAATATCGACTGCTGTCCTGTTGTGCAGTATAAAATATATACTGTATAAAGCTCTTCTACTGCCCATTCACCAACTATTCTATCACTCGCTTCCTCTGTCGCCCTTATTCTCATTCATCTTTTATAGTGCATACTATGAATCTCTGCTTCCTCCTTTCTCTTTTGCTTTTCCTGTCATCCCTTCCCCATCGCTGATTCTCCTGTTAGAGGTCCTGCATTTATCTTTACAGGAGAAGGACTAATCCACTCAACTAAGTGAGGCCATAGGTTTGCTTACCTACATGCAATTCTAATTAAATATAATATCTTGTTTTGTACATGTGTACGTACACTTTCTGCTTGTTTTTAATAATATTGTTGTAACATTTTAAGTGAAGCATAACTCCCTTGTGTACCTCTGAGTGTTCTTTAGTATTTGTTTATCATACATTTGTTACATCTGTTTTTTATTCTTTGGCATGAAAAATGTTATCTTCAATAAAAGCATTGATGCCTTTGCTGTACATTGTAGAAATCAAAATAAGCTCTTAGACATTTGTTTCTATCCTTTAAGCAAAGCAAAAAAGTAGTTGTTTCTCGATATACATATTTTATTTACATTGCACTTGGTCCACTGATTCTGTTTTAAGGAAAATTAACTCTTTTTCTGACCACTCTTTAATTACATTTGAGATTCGACTGCCTTTGATAGCTGCCAAAGAGAAGACTATTACTATTACACATCAATGGGGGTACTTCATTAAATTTAATGAACATGATGAACAATGCTAGCTTCATCTTCAGTAACATTGTTCATGAAATCACACATAATTATAATACAGTGGTCAGACAGGCCCTTGATGAAATTTCCCTGTTAAAAACTAAGGTAGTCAAAACCACTAGATACTCTCCATGGTACAATGATCACACATGATCCCTTAAACAAAAGTGCCGCAAACTAGAGCACAAATGGAGGTCTACTGGTTTGCAAGTATTCAAGTTGGCATGGACTGATATCCTGCAACAATATAAGAAAGCCCTATATAGATCATGTTCAGTTTACTACTCTGAACTTATAGAAAGCAATAAAAATAACCCTCACTACCTATTTAAGACAATAGCTAATCTAACAAATAAGACAGATTCTATAACACCATCTAACTTCAGTAGTAACGATTTCATTAACTTCTTTAATGATAAAATTAACACCATCAGACTTCAAACACGATCAAATAAGCTGCAAATTCAAGAAATTAATTATTAAGACAAAGTCAACCACCTGTCCACTAGATCCCATCCCCACTCAGCTAGTCAAAGATTCCCTCGAAGTACTGGCAGGACCTATAATTAGTTTAATGAACATATCCCTTTACATCAGGCATTGTACCTGATCAATTTAAGGTAGTGTTTGTTAGGCCGCTCCTTAAGAAGTCAAATTCGGATCCACAGGTTCTTAACAACTACAGGCCTGTTTCAAATGTCCCATTTCTATCTAAAATTCTTGAGAGAATAGTTGTGGCCCAGCTGCAATCGTATCTGGATTCAAATAATATACTTGAGAAATTTCAGTGGTTTCCGCCCAGGCCAAAGGACTGAAACTGCATTAACAAGAGTTGTAAATGATAAACTCAGAGAATTTGCCTCAAAGACTCAGCACGTAACCTAGGCTTTATATTAGACACAAGGCTCTCATTTAACTCTCATGTTAAAACAGTATCCAAAACATGCTTCCTACAGTTAAGAAATATTGCAAAACTACATCAGTTTCTCTCCATTCAAGACACAGAGAAATAAATACATGCTCTTCAATACAGCAGGTTAGAAACTGCAATGCCTTATTATCAGGGAGCACTCACCACTCTTTCAACACCCTACAGTGAATTCAGAATGCAGAAGCTAGAATTGTTTCTAAGAGCAGAAAGTACGACCATATAACCCCCATACTTAGCTCTCTTCATTGGCTTCCTGTCAGGTACAGGGCGGACTTCAAAATCCTTCTACTTACTTACAAGGCTCTCAGAGGTCAGGCACCTGTCTATCTAATGGAACTTATTAATATTTACCATCCAAGTCACCTGCTTAGATCACAGAATGCAGGTCTTCTTCATATTCCACAAGTTAATAAAATAACAGTTAATGATACAGTATTAAGTCACAGGGCCCCTAGCTTATGGAACAGTCTCCCACCCTGTATTCAGGATGCCGAGTCAATCTCAGTATTCAAATGAAGACCTATTACTTCAGCCTAGCCTACTCACACCTTAAATTATAGCCTGCTGCAACCATGGCTGCTGGTGCTGCTGTACATGCCATTGTGTGTCTCTATGTTGGCGCACCAGGTAAATACATCTGTTCTGACCAAACTATCCTATTCTCCTCCCCACATGTCCAGAAGGTACCCCGGCTGGGTACCATCTGAGTTGGATGTTGCATTACTGCCATGGATCCAAGAGGGATATCGTGGATATAACTATCATTTAGGAGGAATTTACTGGTCTACAGAGATCTGCATGGAGTACTAACGCACAGAAGCAAGATGGATGGATGGATTTATACCCTCATTTTTAAATTGTATAATGTACTATATAAAAATAAATTGAATTGAATTGATTTGAATGGAATAATCTTTTTGATCTTCTAGGTGTCTGCAGTCAATGTAGATTCACCTAGATCTTAGGAAAAAATAATTAAAAAACTTCAGCACTTGCAGGTACAGGACTTGTGGAGTTCAGAATGATTCCTGCTTTATTTCTGACAAAGAAGTGTTCTTGTAGTAATTTATTTTGTCTGACAATAAATCTTCATACTGAAATTCTGTAACCAGATGAAATCACTGTGGGAGATTAATGGAGATTCTCCTGTCTGTGCCTGAGCCATCCAGATTTTAGGGCTGATGCATCAAATGACATTCATGCTCGACCTAGACAGAAGCAAAAATCCAAGGCATTTCCCTGTGAAGGGTTACCATTTATTTGAGCTACAGAATATACGATGCATAAGTGCCCACTTATTTTCAAAATAGTGAAATAAGTACAACTGAATATGAACGTATCATAGAAGATAATTGTCAGGCCCAGTACATCTAGAGGATGCTCTACTTCTGTCCTGTTCCTAGTTCCCTGTGATTATTCATGTCTTTCTGGTGTGTCTTGTTTTGTAGTCTATTTACTTCCTGCTTCTGCTCTGCTCCTCACTTAGCATTGAGGTTTGGATGTCCTGAGACCTTCCTACCACCAGGTCACTCCTGTCCATGGCCTGAGGGCATAGGTTTCTCTACGGATTTTCCTGAACAGCTAGACAGGAATAGTCACCTATGCGTTACAAAATAAACATTTATATTGATTTGAATCGTGTTTTCATTTAAATCGTAAACGCGTGTTTAATTAAATGTATTTTTTATTCACAATCAGACAAATGCAACATAAATTGTTATCTTTGTCTTCTAAGTATCTTAACAAACTTTCAGCATAGCTTCCTCCCAGTTTAGATTTATTTTTCTTGGGATTTTGGGATCAAACGTGGAAAGATTAGATTGTAATAGTTTTTTTTTAAATACATTTTAGAAAAGTGTAATCTATACTAAATCTATACTGTTTAAACTTTTAATTATTTTAAATTGTATTACAGCATTGTACACATGCTTAAAAGAGAAGAGAGAAAACGCAAGCCTTCTTCAGGTGCTTATGTCCATATCTTCGCAAGGGAATCAGTGCGAATTGTAATACTAATAAAATGACCGGGCACTTTCCACCCCTTTTGACAGCAGGAACTCCTATTCTTAGCTCAGCAGCTCATTACAATATAGGATGTTCAAACCGTTTTTTTACACAGTGACACAGCGTCGCGTTGTGAATCTGTTTTTCCGTGTTTACGAAGAAAGTGGAATACAGTGATACTATCTGCTATATAGATATATATTTTTTTATATTTAGACCCTTAAATAAATATCATTATTAATAATAATGATAATAACGATAATCGGCCAGTAAAAGCTCTGTTGCCCTTCACATGAATGCCTGAAACAGAGCCCAGGATTTTACACTATATTCCCCATTATAAAACGGATAATTCCGGTCCTGAAGTCTGATTACCTGACATACATTCGAAGTTTTAAGTGTGAAAAGGCAGTTTTTAAAACATAGATTTGTTTAACAGTTATATCCTTTCCATGTTGTTTTTAGAAACAACCACACATATTTCCTTAAGTATGTATAGTTACATACACAAATATACATACAGTACATACAATAAGGCCTCCTGTTTTACAAACTTTGCTTTAACTGATTTCGGATTTAACAGACTTTGTATTTAACAGACAAAATCTGCTACAGGGGAATGTGTAAAATCAGATATACCGGACTTCCACCATGTTAATGGACATAGTAAAGTGCAAAAATAATAAAACAATAAAAAATGTAAACATTGTTAAACATTTTTTGTGCAAAATACCTTTAAATAAGTTTAAAAAGTTTAACAAAGATGCTCTATAGTGAAGTCCAATGGGTAAAGGGTTATGATGGGTGTTGTTTGTGTTTTGTATGCTTTAGAGCTCTTTAAAAACAATCATTATAAAAAATACACTAAAATGCTAACAATATGTAAAAACATAACTCTGTAAAATGCATAAATAATAAAACAGGGTAAAAATAAATATTACATAGGATTAAAACTCAACAATATCAATAATAGGTAGGTTAACCAGCGGTACAACTATGCGGCATTGGCGTCGGCCCTCTGGAGGGATTTTGGCAGGAGAGGGGAGGCGCCGGGACTGCTGCAGGCTGGCGAGAGTTGGTGGGGCAGGGGAAACGAATCAGTCTCGTGGTGGGCCGGGCGGGTGGTGTCCAGGGTGTGTGGGTTGACCGGAGCGGGAAGCGGAGGTGGCAGCGGCGGGCGTCGCCTGGGCCCGTCGGAGCCGCAGGTGTCGGGGCGAGCATGCCAGAGCTGACTCCCAGGATGGTGAGATAAGCTTGCCCCTACCCGAAGTCTGTAAGGCACTCTGTGCACTGTGGGAGGTCTTGGAGGTGAGGGACGGGGTGCTGCTCCGGGGGTGGCAGGTACTCTCCAGCGGTGAGGTCACTGCTTGGCGGCCTCCGCCTGGCCGTGCACCGCTTGGAGAACTGTCCCACCACAAACTGCCACCTGACCTAGCCGCTGGAGGGTACCCGCCACCCCCAGTGCAGCACCCCGTCCCTCACGCCCAAGTCAAGGCAACCACCCACCTGCTGCAACCAATCCAACCCCAGGATACAGTCCTCAAGGACTGGGGCAAGGTAGAAGGGGTGTTTCACCATTGCAGCCAAAAAGTGTACGGTGAGTGCCTTGGGGGTCCGGCTGCCTTGGTGCCTGGCAGGACACCAGGCCGCAGCAGGGTGATGGTCGAACCGGTGTCGATGAGGGCCTGGTAGAGTCTGACCTCGGTGAGGCAGGGAAGGAATAAGCCAACTCTTCCCACAGCAGGCGGGGTAAAGCGCTCCTTCTGGCTTTCCGCTCTACTTAATATTTTACAAGAGAATGCACCTGACAAGCTGGACAGTATGCTTCTCAAAGCGCTTTACAGGATAAAAACAACAATAACAACAACAATTTACAGGTTCTGGGAGAAAAAAATATGATCAATAATAATAATAAACTTTATTTTACATAGCGCCTTTAAAGGTGGCTTCTCAAAATGCTTTACAGGATAACAACTGATGAAACAACAGTGGCTGGGGGTTGAAAATACCTGTGAAACCGGTTTGTTCACAAACAATGTACTGTAGACACAGAGACTCAGTAGCAATAGAAATTACTGTAACAATAGCAAAAAAGCAATATTATGGACACACAATTGACTTTTTTTTAAAAGAAAACTTTTTTTTGACAGCTGTTTTTTGTTGACAGCTTGACACAAGTTTAGCAGTGAAAAGACCACGGGTATTCTTCCTCCCCCTACATTCTCAGAGTAGAATAGATTTTATTATTAGCACAATTTATTACAGTGCTAAATTTAATATTATTGATTACTAATAGTTCATGCTAACACCTAGCTTTCTTATCGCGAGAAGTACTACTGTACTGTACTTAAGTACTACTACTGTAAGCAAAAAAAAGGGGTTTTGGAGGGGGGGGAGGTGTCTTTCGCTGGACGATTCACCCCCTTTTAATTTGAAAATACCTGTGAAACCGGTTTAATCCATCACAGTCAGCACTCCCGCAGAGAGTATACTGTAAATGAGTTGCTTAAGCCGTGACGCCACCGAAGCAAGTCATGTGACACACACTGAAACAGCAATACAGACATTACAGTAATATGGTTGGAAGGTCAACCACATGTAAGACTTTGGTGCTTAAAATGTTTAGGGAGAAATTGAGTATTGGTGTGTATTTTTTCTTTAAAATACCAATAACAGCAACATACAGTTTACATAATATGTTTATGTTCCTAAATTAATATCGTTTATGACCTTTATGACCTTCGTTATGCTCCTCTGTGTTTAATGCTTAGCTACTAAAATTTCCCTTTAGTAATAAAATTCCATATAAATATTCAATACTAAGTGGATTAAAATGTACACAGTAAAGAGATTAAATGATTAAATCTTTTCACCAAAGAACAATACACCACATTATCTTCCGTGTTGCATTAACATTGGAATGTTTTTTTTACAAGTGTCAAAAGAAGCGATACACAACCTGTCTCCTCTATAACTCTTCAGTTTACAGAGAAATTCCGCCAGAGCCTCACAACATTGTCCAATAAAACTGTTCTTAAGTCTAATTTTTAGTTAAGCAGCATTTGAGCTACAGACCATAACAGACCAAAAAACAGAATCCACCTGTGATTCAGGTGTTAACAAAATGTGTTTACAAAGAAAGTGAAATACAGTAATACTACCAGCTATATAGATACATGGATTTAGATATTTAGATCCTTAAATTAATATCATCATTAATTTCTTTAGATACTTGATTACATATTATATTCTCGATCATAAAACAGATAATTCTGGTCCTGGAATCTGACTGGCTGACACCCTTCTGAAACGTTACCATAATCTCTGGTATACGGACACCCCAGAAATTTTAAATACTACTTCTTAGCGTAGATAAGAAAGCGTAGATAAAAAAGCTTGGATTCTCATGTATCTGATACAAGTATCTTTTAATACAGTCTTTGCTGTGCTCTTGAGGATCCGTTTGATATTTTGAGCTCGTGTTGAATGATAAGTGTCACAGTTTAAATAAGTTTTGTTGTTAGAAATTATGAAACGCTCTGTTAAAAGCAAGGGAGTTTTTATGTCCATTATAGTAAAAGAAAATGCCTGACAAAGTAGGGATTGGACAGTTTTTCAGTGCTTGTACAATCGATGGAAATGTTCAAATAAATGTGCTAAAGAAATAAACAAAAAAAGTAATTTATTCCTTTATCCTATTGGCTAACTAATGTCCCGTCCTTGTTAGTTAGATCAATGAAATCCTGTGGTGTTACTTTTTGTCGATGCAAAAATAAAGTATTTTCGTTTAAAATGATGGTTAGAAAGAATGTGGACCAGCGTAATAATTTGAGTTTACAGCTTGTCCAAGGTCATTCATTATTAATACTTTTAGTAATATCTTCGGTAAAGGCTTTGATGCGTAAAATATTTCTGCATAAATAAAATATTTACGATAAAGGTAGGTAGGTACTTTTGCCCAACTGAGCAATCTTTAGCTTTCATAAAATATACCAACTTTTTAATGACTGATGATTAACATGCAGTATTACACAGTTTAAATTTAAAAGCTCAAATGCTGTACATGAGAGGGTTAGCTTTATTGGCTCCTCCTGGCGGTTTTACAAGGTGATTCTGGATACTTTCCGATATGACATCATATGACACATTACACTGCGTCAAACACGGTTAGGATGCGACCCGCCCAACCCATGGTACCGTGGTGTACCTCACTCGTTTTGAATGGCTGCATCTGTATTTTTGAAACCCTCATATAATGTTGTAGGTGGACCCCTTGACCTCCTTAAATCCACGCTTGCCTCCTCCACACACCCACAACGAATATCTCTTTCAATAACCACTGACTTCCAGGTTTTGTTACACGTGGATATTTGCGTAATCATATTTTGTTACATTTACCATTCTGCGGATTTTCCTACACTCATAAATGACCACTTATATGTGAGGAGTTGTATGTCAAGGTTTAAACTACATATTTTTAATTACAACGGACTTTTGTTGGACTGCTTTAATTCTTGAGCTCCACAAAATTTAATGTTAGCATGTTTTTTTGAAGTTATAATTTTTTTTTTGTTGAATGCCTAATTTATGATAATAGTTTAAAATGCTATATCCCAATAGTTCCAGTCCAGGTTATTTTTTAAATCTTTCACGCATTTTTTTTACACAAAAAATGCTCTATTGACACATGTTGTTTAAACTAATTTGAAGCAGGTGTAACTTTTGACATTCAAGCTGCTTATTGTAGATGTTTAAACATACTGCAATCATATTTAAATGTTAATGCAGTCTACTCTTCCCTCTGCATACTCAGACAAATATAAAAACAGGAAGATGCCTGTGTAAGATACATATATTAAATGCTTTTTTAATATTGTTTTTACTTTACTCTCCAGTTCAAATGTCTAAAAATCAGTATACCATTCAATTATATCTGGTATACCATTCAATTATATCAATTGTATTTAAACAGAAAATATAACTCATGGCATCAAAATATTAGTTTGAAAAGACCAAGCAGCCTTGGCAAAATAAACAAATGTATCAACTGTGGTACAATTTCATTTTTGACAAGTATTCTGTTATTGGAAATTTGGTGTTGAATGCTGCTCTCCATGAACATGGTATCAGGGTTAAATGGATCAAGAGGAAACTATAACCTAGGGCATCAAAATATTAGTTTGATAAAAACTAAGCAACCTTGCCAAACAAAGGGAAATGTATCAAACTACGGTACAATTTTTTTTTTGGACAAGATTATTATAATGAAAATGTTGAGTTCTCAATGAGCATGTTTTCAAGGTTAAATTGGTTAAGAGTCAGGAATACCCAATACATTTTAGCTGTTTCTGTTAAAATGCCAGAGTGTATGATGCAAAATGCAGCATATTGAAATGATTAAACCCTTTATTTCAAACTTTTGCTTTTAGGGCAATTTAGACAACATTCCCAGTTTGGGTCATGAAGTGTAGGTCATGAAGATCAGTATACAGTATGCAAGAAAAAAATGTGAAGATAACTTTTAAATATAATTATTTCCTAAATTTAATTTCTGTCCTAAAACACAACCATGCCATCAAACCTCCTTTAACCTACATTTTAACTTTATCTGTTAAAATGCCAGTGCGTGTAATGCCAAATGCAACAGATTGAAAAGCTTGTCCCCGTTCTTTCAAACTTTTGGTTTTAGAGCAATTTAGATAATACTCACAATTAGGGCCTTTCCACATATAGATCCATACTTTTGGGCATTTTAAACAATATTCCCAATTAGGGCCAGTGTATAGATTCATATGTGAAAAAAATGTGAAAATAGCTTTGAAATATCACTTTTCCTAAAGTTCATTTCTGGCCTAAAACACAACCATGCCATCAAACATCTATGCTTTCTAAGAATCCTAACCCTAACCCTAGCTAAGGGATTGGATAGGTTAGGGTTCAAATTTTCTTCAAATAATTAATTCAACCTTCCACTAATTTGAGAGGTAAATAAAACTTAGGGCATCAAAATATTAGGTTGAAAAGACTAAACAGCCTTGCCAAATAGAAGAAAACGTGTCAACTATGGTACAATATTATTTTTGGACAAGTATACTGTAATTGAAAATGTTGAGTAGAATGGTGTTCTCAATGAGCATGGTTTCAGGGTTAAATAGGTGAAGAGTGAGTTATACCCAATACATTTTAGCTGTATCTGTTAAAATGCCAGCGCGCGTAATACCAAATGCAACAGATTGAAAAGCTTAAATTTCTTTCAAACGTGAGCTTTTTGGGCAAATTAAACAATATTCCCAATCCATACTTGCAAGAAAAAAATGTGAATATAACTTTGAAATATTACTTTTCCAAAATTCCATTTCTTTTTTTTAATTAAGAAATATTGATACAAAATCTTCAAGGAAGTACAAAAAATGTAGACATTCCATTCACAAAATAGACATGTTCAATCCCATCACTTTTGCAAAATACCGATACAACACATAGACTCAGCAATAAATCTTAGAAATGATAGGTAACAATACCTGATGAAGGTTTACATTTTACAAGCCATAAACATGAATACACTTCTTCCAAGGCATTTCATAGTCTTGTACAGGGCAGAGTATACCTTAAACAATAAGCCTCGGTCTGAGCTTGTGAACCTATGGCACCGCGGACCAGCACTGGCTAAGCCAGTCTTGTCCCAGCCAAGAGTTCATCTTCCAAAAGGCTCTCACTTCCTCTGCACTGGAGGTTCTCTGATGAAGTAGCAGATAGTCCCAAAGATACTGTGCTGCGGTGTACAGTACAGAAATGAAGGCATCACTCCTTTCCTTATTTTGATGTTGTGCCTCCACCATATCGCTGCTCGAACACAGCAGATCACCCAGGCTCTACTCTCCTTTTTTCTTGGTAGAGCTCCAAGGCCCTAGCCGTTCAGCACTGCCTGGGCCAACAGCCCAATTTCTCCTAGGAAACAGCCATCCAGCTGGCCGTTCTCCTCCATATCTCCTGTGCTGCTCCACAGTCCCACAGCACATGGTGGATTGTTTCTGGCCGGTCACATCCATCCATAGGACAACAAGCAGTTTTCCCCATTCCTCTCAAGAACATTACTTCTCTTGTGGCTAAAGATCCTTGAGCGATCAGCCAGGTCATATCATGGTGCCTGTTCAGCAACCCAGAGTGAGCAAAAAATGGCTAGCCACATAATTACACATCAGGAATAGTAATATGTCCCTGCACCCCCTGCCTCCAACCTTCTTGTAAGCACCTCTCTCCGGACCTTCTCCCATTTTGAACCCCAAAAGAAACGAAACAGAAGCCTGTTAAGTACTGCTAGCACTGATCTTGATGGGAAGAACACTAAGCCAACATACAAAATCAAGGGTAGGACCACTGCCTTTATGACCAGTACTCTGCCCTGCAAAGTCAGAGATCGCAAGGACCATAACCCCATTTTTTTTCACACAGTTTTAACTATTCCCACCCAATTCCTGTCCCAGGACCCCTGCCCGTCAAAGACGATTCCCAGTACTTTAACACTATACATACGAAGTTGAACTCCCAGATCTCCTGGCACCTCCTGATGCCAACCGTTAAAAAGCATCAGTTCCGACTTCTTTGTTTAGTATTGCACCTGATGCTGCGCAATAATCTTCAGTGACTCGCAGAGCTAGATCTATACTCTTGTAGTCAGAACATAAAATTGTCATGCATATGTAGTACTGTCTTAACCTCTAGGCCCCCACTGCCTGGAATGACCACTCCCTTTATTCCTACTTCCCTCCTCAATGCCTGTATTAGTGGCTCAATACAACACACTAAGAGGATCGGCGATAACGGACATCCCTGTCGGACACCACAGCTGATTCTCACTGCTTTGGATAGAAACCCAACAGATGGTGTCATGAAGCAGTAATAGGTTGTTTGTGATATGCCTCCCCACCACCGCACAGGATTGATCTCGGTGAATGGCGCCTCCCAGTGCTCAAACACTTGGCATACAACTTAAAATCACAGTTCAATAAGGTTATGGGCCTCCAGTTCTTCAAATCTGTATGATCCCCTTTCTTATAGAGGAGTGTCACCACTCTCATTCTAAAGTTCTCTGGCAGCTTTTCTAGATCATTACATTCCTTAAAAACCTTCCATAAATCATTCCCCAAAATATCCCAAAACCTCTTGTAAAACTCAAAGGGAAGTCCATCCGCACCTGGTGTCTTCCCCGACTTGCAGGTAAGTAGACTTGCTGTTAATTTTTCCAGGGTCAAGTCTGACCACTCCTTCCCTGTCTCTTGCATTTATCTCACAAGCCTATCTTGCAATAATACAGAAGTCTTCTTCGGTCCAAATAAATCTCCATAAAAACTCTCCTTTGTAGCAACCATGTCCTTAGTTGAGACCTTAAGAGTGCCATCCTCACCTCGTAACCCATTCATCTGTTCTCCTCCAACTAGAACTTTTTTGAAAAAAAACCTTGTGCACTTTTCCCCTTCTTCCAGATCTCTTACCTTACTATGGAATATCACTCTCCTTGCCCTCTCCTCAGCCAAAGCTGCAAGCTGCAGTTTCACCTCTTGAATTTCACTTGCAAAACTCCACCCTTTTGCCAACAAAACATAATCTCTTCTGAAGACCCCTTTCCACTCTATTGTTCCTCAGACTCCTTGCCCTCCTGACAGATAGGAAAAAGGACTTTGTCCGCTCTTTCACCATCTCCCACCACTGCCCCATTGTCTCAAAGGAGTCTTTCAGAGAACACCACTCCAAAATGTTCCTCTTATAGACTTCTCTGATTCCTTCGTCGGCTAGAAGGGATGTATTCAACTTCCAATACCCTTTCCCCACTTCAACTGGGATAAGTAAAGAGAGTGCACAAGTCAAAAGACAGTGGTCTTAAAAAAACACTGGCTTCACACCCTCCAGAGCTCCCTTAAAACTCCTTTTAAAAACAAAATCAATTCATGATGCTTGGGTCCCCTTGGGTCTATACCACGTAAAATTCCCACTCCCTTGATTATAGTTATTAAAAACATCATTTAATTTAAAATCTGCACACAAATCTCTAAGTAATTCCGGTGTCTTATCCAGTCTCCTATTCAGTTTATCCCTTTCGTCCAATATACAATTAAAATCCCCCGCTATAACTAAAGGGTCCTTCCCTAAGACCCAGTTCCTGAGTTCGCAAAGCATACCATAACGGTTTTGTTTGTCGGTCGGGCAGTACATGTTAACCAGACGAAGCTTCACGGTTTGGAAGGTGAGCATTGTTGCCATCATCCGTCCCGGCTGAATCACTTTGGAGTCATTAATAGTCATTTCTATTCTTGACTAAAATCGCAAGTCTGTCCGATTTGTTTTCGTTTGAGCCGCTCCACAAAGAAAGGCCCAATCGCCACCTCTTCTCCATCTCCACATAGGTCCCCTTATAAGGCAATCCACATTCCTGCAAAAGAATTATATCAGCCACCACGTTTTTTTCAAAGAGTACATGCCCCTGACGTTCAGTACTGCTAGTTTCAGAGCCATAAGTTATTGAAGGGGAAAACACTAAGACTACAAACCTAAGCCATCTTGCGCCTTCCAGGAGTCTATATTAGACTTCTTCTTTTTCTTTTTCTTTTTCTCCCTACCTTCCCCCACACCTATTCCTAAACTATCTTCCACATCAGGTTTTTGATTCAGTGCTTCAAGAGGGAACTCTCTGTGATCATCTGAACCGGTTGGTGACTGTATCCTAACTGGCCAGGAAACATTTTCTACTGTACTCTCTCTTACCTTACCACCTAGAGTGAATTATCAGATGATTCCGATATCACCCTTTTGTGTGTTGTCTCGGTATCTTGTGCCTCCATATCTGATGGCTCCTCATCAGAGGAGGTTTTGCCCAGCTTTGAAGAAAACTCTTCCCCTTCACAAGAGCTCCCTTCATTTCCCTCATTACTGGTATCACCCTCACTCTCCTCCTCTACTTCCTTATAACCCCCAATTCCATACTTGTCTGCCTCTTCATGCAAACCTTCCCCCTTACTTTCACTTCTCCCTCCTTCCTGAGTTTCACCTCCTATTCCCCACGCCACTTCACCAGTTTCCCCTTGTTTCTCTAAGTTTTCCTCTCCCTTCTCCTCTTCCTCCACCCCACTTCCTACAAAGGCATGCCTCCACCATGTGACCCAGCTCCCCACACCGTCTATACAATTTCAGTTGTCCCTGATAAAAAAACAGGCCTGTATTTACCCCTAATACGAGTTGTGAAGGTATGTGCTTATATCCCTCATACCCACCTATGTGTTCATACAGACTTACCAGTACTTGACATGCACAAGTCCAAATTCCGTCATCATCCAAAACTTTCATAGCCCCACTCTTAACCATACAAAATCTAGACAGCCAAGTCGCAATATCCTCTTCAGAAACCAACTCATTAAACATTCTCACAATCACCGTCCTCCCTGATAAATCTGTCAACTTCTCACATTTAAACTTGTCTATTAGAGCAGAAGTCGATCATTGAATCTTACCCCAAAATTCCTCTATTAAACCTGCAGACTTAAAGCTTATATCAAAGTAACAAGACAATTAATATCTGCATTTCTAACCCCCAACTCACCTTGCAATACCTTCCATGAAAAATCTAAGCGAGAAAGACACCCAAGTGCTCCCGAGATCTTCCCTCTATATACTCTAACCTAACACAAAAGAAGCGGCGCACGCCGGCTCAGGAGGCCGCCATGGCCAAAAAAGCGAAACAACCAACCAAAGACCCAGTTAAGATAAAACTTCAGGACACCAAAATAAAAAAATCAAAACCAATTACCAACACTCTTCAACAGTTGGTGAAAAAGCCTCCTTCAGATCCTGGGATGCCAACGCTTCGTTTGGGGAATGTAGAAATCCGATATCCCCCTAAAACACAACCATGCCATCAAACATCCTCTATACTTTCTAAGAATCCAAATCCTAACCCTAGCTAAAGGTTTGGTTAGGTAAGGTTCAGTTTTTTTTCAATGAATGAATGCAACCTTCCACTCATTTGAGAGGAAAATACAACTTAGAACATTGAAATATTAGTTTAAAAAGACTAAACAACCCTTTCAAACCAAAGAAAATGTTTCAAGAATGGAACAATTTTAATTTTTGACAAATACACTGTCATTGAAAATATTGTGTTGAATGGTGTTGTCAATAACATGGTTTCAGGGTTAAACAGGTTAAGAGTCAGTTATATCTTAAACATTTTAGCTGTATCTGTTAAAATGCAAGTGCATGTGACGCCAAATGCAACAGTTTGAAAAGCTTAAACCCTTTATTTCAAACTTTTGGTTTTAGGGCAATTTAGACAATAGTCCCAATTAGGGCCTTTCCGTATATACATCCATAATGGAAGGAAAAAAATGTGTAGATAACTTTGAAATATCACTTTTCCTAAATTTCATTTCTAGCCTAAAACACAACTATGCCATCACACATCCTCTATGCTTTCCAAGACTCCTAACCCTAACCCCAGCTTAGTGTTCAGGGAGCTTAGGGTTATGGTTAAGTTTTTCTTCAATGAATTAATGCAACCTTCTATTCATTTGAAAGGAGCTAATAACTCCTGGTATCAAAATATTAGTTTGAAAAGATTAAGCAACCTTTGCCAAATAGAAGAAAATGTGTCAACTATGGTACTACATTATTTTTGAACAAGTACACTGTAATTGAAAACGTTGAGAATAATGGTGTTCTCAATGAGCACGGTTTCATTGTTAAATAGGCGAAGAGTCAGGAATAACCAATGACTTATAGCTGTATCTGTTTAGTTGCCAGTGCATATAATAACAAATGCAACATTAAGAAAAGCTTGACCCCTTTATTTCAAACTTTTGGTTTTAGGGCAGTTTAGACAATATACCCAATTAGGGTTGTAGCGGCAATGCTTGTTAATAAGACAGAATTAAGTGTTTCTGTGCTTTCCCAAATGAGTCCTTATCTCTCTGTTCATCTCTGTGGTGCAGCCACAGAGAAACTATTCATGCAGGCTGATTTAAAGATGTTTTATTTTGATAAGGGACAGCTCCCAAAGGGGGATGCACTTAGCTAAGCCTGGCTATCATGATCAATGGTCATCCATTGGCGCCTATCTGTCTAGGGAGTGCCAGATGGACATCTGGACTGCATTCCAAAGTGTCAGGAGTAAGTGACTCATATCTCACCTTGATCAACCAATCAGGGACTGGTAGGGTAGAGTAACCCACGTGGGACTCTGATGCCCATGGAACTTTCAGCCAATTAACGAGCTGAAGTTCCTCCAGGTAAAAACAGGCAACACAGAGGGCCTGGGAGAATTCTGTGGACTTTTCTAAAGGGAATTCAAAGGAGAATTCCAGGGCAGGACGGCCCAGGAGCAGAAGGCTCCCAAGGGCAGGACATTCTCGCAGCGCGCCTCCTGACCATCCTGAGACTCAGCCTGGACAACCACGGAACGGCCAGTGTGTCCGAGTGCCAGAACTTTCCTTTGTTCTAAGAGTCTAGAGCGGAGGTTTCCAGAGAGTAACCAGAGGATCCCCCCGAGGTTAGCACCAGCAGCAAGCCTCGTGAGCAGGTCGGAACTGTGGACAGCTGAATCACTATTCAGAACTAGTGCTTCATCAGGAACGAACTGGTCCTCTTCCTGACTTGCTGGGACCCACAGTCATCTTTTCTCCTGTGCACAAACTTTGCTAGTTAAAGCCAACACTAACTAGCCCGTCAGTGAGCATCAGCAGCGCACCGTTGCAAGCCGCACAGCACTGTCTGGCACCAAGCCAGAGAGCGCGGATTGGACAGCAACAGCCTCCAACTTTTTCTTTGAGTCAGCAGGAGATCTGAAACCCCAGAGATTTGATGAGTATTCAACTTCACTGCATTACTGCTCGAGAATTCAATTGTTATCCCAACTAGTTGATATCAATTTAATTCCTAAGAGTTATGTACTTGTTTTGAGTATCTAATATAGAAGTTATAACCAAGTTCATTTACGAAACGGTCTAAATGAACGATATACTGAACGTATGTCCTCTTGATATATGTAGTTCAGGTGGGTAGCTGCATCAGCATGCGTAGGCTGCAAAGGAACAAGTAATAGGTTTATTCCATGCTGAAAAAAAGAAGAAAGAGAACACAACGTTTCGGCCGTGGAGCCTTCTTCAGGTGTGTCAGGTGTGACACACCTGAAGAAGGCTCCACGGCCGAAACGTTGTGTTCACTTTCTTCTTTTTTTCAGCATGGAATAAACCTATTACTTGTTCTCTTGATATATGTAACTCTTTGTAACTGACTGAATATATACCTTTTGTATTCTGATAACCCTCTCGATAAGATCTGTTTATATGCATATTCTATGTATTAATAAATGTATTCTCGTGTATTAGCACCTGTGTGTGTGCGTTGTTTGAGTTATATCGCAAGGTTGGATTCTAAGGCCATCAAAAGAATCATTTTGTGATTTACTGCTACAATTAATAATTGTCCCAGTAAATGCCCAAACCCTACAGAACTGGTGCCTTCAGAGAGCACACTACAGGGTCTTTCCGCATATAGATCCATACTTGTGAAAAAAAAATGTGTAGATGACTTTGAAATATTACTTTTCCAAAATTTCATTTCTGGCCTAAAACAAGCCATCAAACATCCTCTGTGGTTTCTAAGAATCTTAATCCTAACTCTAGCTAAAGGTTTGGTTAGGTAAGGTAAAAGTTTTCTTCAATGAATTGATGCAACCTTCCACTCATTTGAGAGGAAAATACAACTTAGAGCATTGAAATATTAGTTTTTTGCCAAAGCTATTTGAATCAAATGGCTTTTTTTTCCTTTTTAGGAACATATTTATAGCAAATAAATTATACCTAGGGTCGTTTTTTTTACAGCAAGAAGTTATGTTCTGTCTGTACAACTGAAACACATTTTGGAGTACTTTCACAATGCTTTTCTGTTTTAATTAATCCAAACATTTCTGGTGCCAACATGCCAAACATATCATACATAAGGAGAAAAACCACAGAACCCAGAAAGAACATGCAAACTCCACACACACACAGGATGGCAGGAATTGAACCTAGGGCCCCAGTGCTGTAAGATAGCCATGCTAACCACTTCGCCACCATTAGAAATGGATGGGTATCTTATCTTTCTAGTTCAGAGGTTTGCGTGCATAATTTAATTTTGAAAGCCACTGAGACATCTGGTACTACTGTTGTATTTATGAAAAAAAACATACAAAAAGCAAATTAACAATTGTGCCATCCTATTCCTTAGTTCTTCTTTTTCATAGCCTTAGTCCCAGAATGTCCTGGGGTCAGCTGCTTTGGTTGCTCTTCTCCACTTAACTCTGTCGAGCACATCTTCCTCACTCACTTCACATACCTCCATATCTTTTTTCACACAATCTATCCATCTCTTTCTAGGCCTGCCTCTTCCCCTGTTACCTTCCACCTCAAATTCCATTACCCTCTTTGTTACTTCCTCAACGTCCCTCCTCATGATATGTCCATACCACCGTAACCTCGCCTCTCGCATCTTCTCAACTACATCCACCACCCTACATAGTCTACGGATTTCTTCATTACTGATCTTATCCTTCATTGAAATCTGCAAAATCCATCTCAACATCCTCATTTCAGTCCTTCTCATCAAGTTCTCTTCCCTCTTTCCAACTGCCAAGCATTCAGCTCCATATAGTAGTACAGGTCTAATCACAGTCTTGTACATTTTGCACTTTAACTTTCTAGGAATTTTCCTGTCACAGATTATTCCAGTTATTTCTCTCCATCCAGCTTTCACTCTTTGTTTTACTGCCTCCAGTGTTTCTCCTTCCTTTACCAGTTTTGATCCAAGGTATTTAAAGCCATCAGCCTGTTTCAGTTTTCCTCCATTTGTCTCCTCAACATTGGTCATGGTATCTCCTCTTCTCTCCATTACCATTATTTCAGATTTTTCTGCATTCATTTTCAGTCCACCCTTTTCCAGACTCCTCTACCATTTGAACACTTTCTCCTGTAGTTCTACTTCTGAATCTGCCATCAGTGTGCCATCATCAGCAAAGATGAGTTCCCAAGGCACTTCTGTTCTTACCTCCTCTGTAAGTGTGTCAATAATGTTTATGAAAAGGAAAGGACTTAGTGCTGATCCTTGGTGTATTCAAACTGTGATTTCAAACTCTTTTGTCTCTCCCTGTTGTGTGACCACCTTTGTAGTTGCATCTCTATAGGTTGCTTGAACTAACTTCACCATGCTTTCTGGTACTCCTTTCCTCCCTTAAGCACCAATACACCACCTCTCTGGGCACAAGGTCATATGCCTTCTCCAAGTCCAGAAAGGTCACATACAGCTTTTTCCCTTTCTCTTGTGTCTTCTCCTGTTACTGTCTCATCACAAAAATGGCATCTGTTGTGCTTTTCCCCGCTGAGAATCCAAATTGTGAGTTGTGGATCCTGACTATCTTCCTGAGTCTCTTGTCCAGAATTTTTTCCAGGATTTTCAATCCATGTTCCAGAAGTTTTATTCCTCTATAGTTTTTACACTCCATTGGGTCTCCTTTCTCCTTGTAGATGGTAACCATACTGCTTTTTTTCCATTCTTCTGGAATTCTCTCTTCCTTTGCAATATTGTTTAGCAATCTCGTCAGCCACTGAATCCCCTCTTCATCGAGGTTCTTAAAGTGTTCTGCTGCTATTCCTGATGTTACTTTGCCCACTTTCATCTCTTTGATAGCTTCTGTCACTTCCTTTACTGAAATTTCTTGGATTGGTCCACACACTACGTCTGCCTCCACTAGGTTCTCCCTCTCATTTTCTACATTTAACAGATTTTTGAAGTACTCCAGCCATCTTTGCTTGATCTGTTCTTCTTTAATCAAGACTCTGCCTTCTCCATCCTTGAGTACTGCCACCCGGATAATATTTTTTTTCTGTCTCGCTCTGTTTAGCAATCATGTAGATTTGGTCCTCTCCATCCTTTGTATCAAGTTTCTCATACCATTCTTTCCAGGCTCTTTCCTTTGCTCTTGCTACACTTCTTTTTGCAACCTTCTTTAGTCTCTTATATTCTTGTAATTCTCCAGTGCCATCTTTCAGTGCCTTGTATGTTTTTTTCTTTTCCTTCAGTGTTTCCTGAACTTCCATATCCCACCACCACTCTTAATTTTCCCTCGGTCTGCCTTCTCTTGTCTTCTACAAACCCTGGTAGCAGCCTCTTCTAGGATGTGGCTCATCTCAGTCCACTCTTCTTCAACTGAAGGCTCCTCTGTTTCCTCTGTGTTGTTTTTCATTTCTCTCACCAGCATGTTGAAATCTACTTTGTTTTCTCTCAGTTTCCACACTTTTGTTCGTGCTGGGTGTTTTCTCTGCTTTATTCTTCGCTCCTTCAATATTGTGATGTCCATCACCAGTAGCCTGTGTTGTCTGGTAACAGCCTCATAGGGCAGGACGTTAGCATCTTGGACTTTCGCTCTATCAATTCTTCTCACTAATATGTAGTCTATTTGGGTATCATGGCCTCCACTCCTATATGTCACCTTTTGCTCATAATTCTTCGCGAACCCTGTGCTCACTGCAAACAATTCTAGAGCTTGGAGTGTTTCTAGTAGCCTTCCTCCTTCTTCATTTTTCTAGCCCTCTCTGACCATGTTCATTTGGATAATCTGGGCATTTCTCTCCTAAATGTGCATTGAAGTCTCCTCCAATAATCGCTATTTCATTTCATGGGATTCTGCTAACCACTTCTTCGAGATTTTCCAAGAAGCTATCCTTTTCCTCCTGTGGTCTTCCTACCTGTGGTGCATATACAGAGATGATATTCCACAACCCGCTCTCAAAAGCCATTTGTACATTGATAATCCTCTCTGAGTGTCTAAGCACCCTCACTATCTTGTCTGCTAGGTCTTTGCACACTATCACACCGACTCCATTCATTTTTGTACTCTTTCCAGCGTATAGAATCTTGTATCCCTCTCCTAGGTGTCTTGAGCTGTTTCCTTTCCACTTGGTTTCTTGCACACACAAGATCTCCACTCTTCTCCTTGACACAGTTTCAACCAATTCTCTCCCTCACCCTGTCATGGTACCAACATTCCAACTCCCCACTCTCATTGACTTAACATTCCTTCTAGGCCCCTTCACCTTGTTTCTTTTCTGTAGCCCCCACTCTACAGTTTTCCCCACAGTAGCATAATTTCCATTAGTACCATATTGGGACACAGCACTAATGGCGGCCATTGTTAACCCGGGCCCCGTCCGATCCGGTATGTGCTTTGTGTTCTTTGCATCCATGGTTTTGGCAAGATGGTTTTACGTCGGATGCCCTTCCCGACACAACCCTTTTAGTCGCCTCTTATGATGGGCAGGGATACCCAGGAGGTATTCTGATCCCCCTCCCGAGGGACCATCCTATTCCTCAGTTAATACGTGTTATTTTTATAAACAGTTAATATTGTTAGCAAAATACTTTGAATTATATTTTTCCCTATTTTAACTTTAGTTGTGTATTTAACTTATTTTCTGATAGTCAGATTAAATGTATATTTGAACAATGAAAATATATTTTAAGATGCGGAGAAAAGTGCAACAATTTATTACAGTGCTAAATTTAATATTATTGATTACTAATAGTTTATGCTAACACCTAACTTTCTTAATTAGATGTATTTAAAACAATGAACTAAGTGTAACATAGCATTCAGAAATACAATCGAGAATAGTTTTGTGGTGTATGTATAGATTCAATTTTTCTAAACTGTATAACAAAATTAAATTAATTCTGTAATCTTTCCTCATGTAATGTCATTAGAAAGTACAATAAGTTCCTGCTTTGTCAAACAATGGTATCAAAAAGTAGTCTAAAAAACTGCTGATCTGTTCTACATACCAGGAAGACAACAGAATATGATTTTTTCTATTCTTTTCTATTTTATTTTCTATACCTGTGTTGTTTTTATGAAATTCATGTATTTTAAATATTTAATTAAGTAAAAACCTTACAGCATACACAGAGATTCTGAGATAATCACAAGGAAGAAAAATCACCTGTTTTTCGCGCATAAAAGGTGGTTATTAACTATCAAAACCTGTTTTTATAGCTTTTAAAGTCATGCAATGTCTAAGCAGGAACACATCATTATATCTAGTTTTTTATTTATTTTTTAAGAGAGAAAGAGAGAGCACAGACACAGGGGTGTGAAAACAGGGCGATCTCCCCAGATTTTCCCGTTTCACAGTGGATCAGCTGCACTGGTCAGTGGCTTTCCTAATCCTTGCTACCACTCCTGTCCTGCCCCTCACTATGTACCCCAGCTGGGCGCTCTTCGGCTGCAGTGCCAGGCGAATGCGCAACATTAATGTAGGGCTTTTGGGCTCACATGGGTTTGCGCCCTACACCCTGCGGCACCGCTGTTTACATACAGTATGAACATGTTGTGATATTTAGAAATATAAAAAATGTTAATATAATGCCAATAATATTTGCTATTTTAGTTTTCCAAAAAATGTTTATTTGTTAAAAGAAAACTCATGATGATAGCTGGATTTGAACACCCGACTTCAGGGTCATAAATCAGTCTCTTAAGCCATTATGCTACAGAAACATATCAAGCACTGAAACAACCATACACATATCAACAGAAAGTCTTATACTACTGTTTGTGCTACAGTACATGAATATAGTTAAATCATGATTAATTTATTTAGATATGCGATTCCATATTATATTCCCTATTAATCCAATTCTAAAAGTGGTATTTCTGTATTCACAGAAAAGGTTAAAACAATCCATCTTTACAAGTATATAAACGTACAGTAATATGGTCATAAGCAGCACGTAAAAATGTTTCCGAAATAACAGCATTTAAAACTTTGATGCTTAAAATGTTTAGAAGGACATGGAATACTGGTGTATATTGTTGTATTTTTGAGCTCACCCAAGACAAAGAACGAGTGGAGATGAGGTAGCAAACCAAGCGACTGGTTTTATTCTCACATCAAAACCAAAACCAAACACAGGGCTTACACACACATAAGGGGACCGATGGAACATGCACACAGGTTTAGGGTGGTAACTCGTTAAGAGAAGACTACACACTTACAAAGCTACACAGGAAACTTAACGACTAATATAACATTATTTACATAAGCAGGGTCAGCTGCCGGTCATCGTGCTGACCCCCAGCTACAACTCCCAGCCTGCTTCGCAGTACCCTGAGTGCCTAGGTGCCTAGGTGCGCTTCCCCTTCACCACCGGGCGAGGGTGCTGTAGTATTTTTCTTTAAACTACTAATACCAGCAATATACAGTTTACATCATATGTTTATGTTCCTAAATTAATATCGTTTATGACCTTCAGATGCGTTATGCTCCTATTCTTTTTATGCTCAGCTACTAAAATTTCCCTTTAGTTGTAAAATTCCATATACATATTCAATACTAAGCGGATTAAAATATGTGAAGTAAAGATTAAATGATTAAATCTTTTCACTACCAACCAATGCACCACGAGTGCATCACATACCCCGGTACGGCGTGGTGGCTTGTGTGTAGTTGCATGCGGTACGTGTTTCTACTGCGAACTTTGAATGGCTGCATCTGTATCTAAAGTATCTAAAGAGCCGGCTTGCCAGTGCAGTGACGTCACTGCCTTTCAATCTGAATAGCTAGCAGGGACCTCAGCCACTGAGGATAGATCTCCCCTTAGCTCAGCTGGCTGACACAGCTGACAATGACCATGGAAGCTTGGGTTTGAGTCTCCCGTTCATTACTGTATTCCACTTTCTTTGTAAACATGTTTTATTTTTAATTTGACTCATTCACACATGATGAACCATGATGTTGACATGCAGGTGTGGAGGTGTGCGGGTCTGAAGTAGAGTTAACAGCTTCAGATTTAAAAGGTTATTGATAATATCTTCAGTGTCGCATTAACATTGGAATGTTCTTCCAAATGTAAAAAGGGGTGATAGACAACGTGTCTCCTCTATAAATTTTCAGACCGTCCTGCCCCTCGGCACGTACCCTAGCCAGGCGCTCTTCAGCCGCAGCACAAGGTGAATGGACTACGATATACAGATGCAGCCATTCAAAATGTGCGGGCGATAACGCATTATTTTGCGGTACGCTGTACGCAGTCTACTGCAAGCTACCGGTAAATACCGCTAGTTACCGGTAAATACCGCTAGTTACCGTAAATTCTCCTATAATACGACAAGCAAAATTATAGTATCCGGAATTTCCGCAAGGTGGAGCTAATAACGCTCAACCTCTCATGTTTGAGCTGTGGCCATCAGTCTTTAACGAAGATATTACTAATAGTATTAATAATGAATGACCTTGGACAAGCTGTAAGTGTAAACTCAAAGTATTGCCCTGGTCAACATTCTTTTTTTCATTAACCGTCTTTGTAAAAGTAACACCACAGCATTTCGCAATCACGCATTTGTTTCCAATCATGCAAAGTACAGTAATTTTTGAGAATCGATTCACCATGCCTTTCACATGCTCATAAAAGAGATTGATTTAGGAACATAAACATATTACCGTATGAAAACTGTACTGTATACAGTATGTATATGTATATTTAATGTCTTAACTGTGCCCGTTTAAGTATTGAATATTCATATCTAATTTTACCACTGAAGGGAAATCTTAGTAGCTGAGCATAAAAAGAATAGGAGCATACTGCAACGCGTGTGAAGTCCATAAACGATATTAATTTTGGAACATAAACATACAGTATATGGCTGGTCTCGGTACTTTAAAGAAAACATACACGAAACATGGTTTCATTATGACCAGAATCGGTCTTGAGATATTTTTAACTTGATTTACAGTATTTGAGAGGTATGTCTTAACACCGATACTACAGTGCTTAAGTACTGCTCACGTATATGTTCGTAGGTTTATATTATGCATTTCGTACGGTCAAATTACTTTTGAGCAACTAATAAGAAGCGTGAAACGGTATGCGTTTTAGTTTCGTTTTGTGCTGGGACCCGTGGATTGATTAGAGATATCAAGTACATACAAGTCATTTTTTAAATGTTGTAGTTCGTCTTGTAAAAATGTTACGAGTACATCATCTATCAACAATTACACAGGTTCTGTTTCCATATTGCGGATTTTGGTTACGTAATATTATTTTCTAGATTTCACGTTGTGAATATATGATTTGGGCAAACAGAGCCACAAAGAAGTAATGAAGCTGTGTGTTCTGAGCCTGGATCTCTACATTTCTGTATGAACCAGCTTAGAGGGCTAAAGACAGCTTGTGTTTAAATTGAGTGTAAGGCAATCTATGCTTCTAAAGTCATGGTCAGCATTTATTATTGTACTGTGCTGTAAACTTGTTCTGTGCCAAGTCACATTATTTTATAGCGTTTTTATAGCGTTATCAAATCCGGTGGACTGTGTGTTAGTTTCCTGACTCCCATGTCACATGGTCTGTGATTGAAACCTGTAAAACCGGTTTAATTCGTCACAGCCAGCACTCCGGTTGTAAAGTAGAAGCAGGCGAGATTTCCAGTGAAAAACACCTCCCCCTTCTTCAGGTGTGAGGGTCTTCTGCTCAGAATGAAACGCTAAAATGTAATGTAGGCTCTGAATGGGTTCAATTATGATTTGGGCTTGATTAAGGTCGCTGCCTTTCATCTAAAACCCTACTTGAATCCTTCTAAACTAAAAATCAGTGTTAGTGAGTTCTAAATAAAGAGGTATCCAGGTAACAGTGAAACGGGCAGACAGTCTGGGGAGATCGCCCGTTTTCCATGTAAATAGTTCCCTGGTTCCGCACCCCTTGGTGTTTCTCTCGCTCTCTCTCGGGTCAACTGATCATTAGCGCGAAAGATTTGAGTGCTTTGTATATATTCTAATGGTAGTGGGGGCAGGGTGTGTGGGAACAGGTTTGGTTGAAATTGCATTGGAGATCTATGTTCTTCACACCTGAAACATTTTCTCTGAAAGCATTTTCTTCGCAGTTTAGCCGATCTTGTTACAGCATGTTACAGTTTACTATTATTAACCATATTAATTTTAAGTGCTTAATGCCATTTTTTGACCAGGCACGAATATTCTTAAGTCCATATCTTCGCAAGGGAATCAGTGCGAATTGCAATACTAATTAAATGACTGCAGGGACTTTCCACCCCCTCTGCCAGCAGGAACATTCCTATTCTTAGCTCAGCAGCTCATTACAAACCAGGTTTTTACACAGCGATACAGCTTTGCGTTGTGAATCTGTTTTTCCGTGTTTACAAAGAAAGTGGAATACAGTGATACTACCTGCTATACAGATACATATGTTTAGATATTTAGACCCTTAAATTAATATCATTATTAATAATAATGATAATAATGATAATCGGCCAGTGAAAGCTCTGTTGTCCTTCACATCAATGCCTGAAACATTTTACCGAACCCAGGATTTTACAGAGAGGGAGGAGGCGCGGAGCTCAGCAGTATAGAATGAACATTCTGCTGCCTGGAGCGCTTATGGCAGCAATCACGTCTGCATCTATAACTTAGTTTTTAAAATTAATCAAGCAATATGAAGCATCTCTTTTTACTTTTAAGTCCCTTAATTATCATTAAGTACAGCTTTCTCACCACTTAGACTACTTTTTGATACCATCCTTAGTCAAACCAGAACCGTGTTGTTCTGTCTAATGACATTACAAGTGGAAAGATTACAGATTTTAATCGTCTTTATTTTTGTTACGTTATACATTTTAGAAACGTTTCATCCATACAAACACCACAAAACTATTTTCGATTGTATTTCTGAATAGTATGTTACACTTAGTTCACTGTTTTAAATACAACTTATTAAGAAAGTTAGGTGTTAGCATAAACTATTAGCAATCAATAATATTAAATTTAGCACTGTAATAAGTTGTTGCACTTTCCAACGCATCTTGTAAAAATATATTTTCATTGTTCAAATATACATTAAGTCTGACTATCATATAATAAGTTAAATACAAAATTAAAGAAAAAATAGGGTTAAATATAATTCAAAATATTTTGCTAACAATGTTAACTGTTTATGAATAATAAAATGTAGTAACTAAGGAGTAGGATGGCACAGTTGTTAGTATGTTTTTTGTTTTGTTTCTTTTTCATAAATACAACAGTAGTACCTGATGTCTCAGTGGCTTTCAAAATTAAATTATGCATGCAAACCTGTGAACTAGAAAGATAACTAAGATATCCATCCATTTATAATGGTGGCAAAGTGGTTAGCATTGCTATCTTGCAACACTAGGGTCCTAGGTTCAATTCCTGCCATCCTGTGTGTGTGGGGTTTACATGTTCTCTCTGGGTTACATGGTTTTTCTCCATATGTGTGATATGACTCCCTCTCGCACTCCAAAACATACTGGTAAGTTAATTGGTTTATGGGAAAACTGGCCCTGGTGTGTGTGTGTTTGTGTCTGTCTGTCCTGTGATGGACTGGCGCTATGTCCAGGGTGTATTCTGCCTTGTGTCCGTTGCTTACTGGGATAGGCTCAAAATCCTCTGTACTGGATAAAGAGATTAGAAATGGAAGTAAAGGCACTGTGTGGATGGAACTATACACAGTGTTAGAAACCCACTATGAAATGGCAGCATCTCACTGAGAATAAAATATTTTATAGTGCTGGCTTAAGGAAACAGCCTTTCCACCTCTCTTGCACATCAGTATCCATACCTAGTTATTTAAACAAATTGCCTCTAATTATAAACATCCTAATATGCTGGCTCTGTGGATCCGCATCAGCTCTGTTTGCCCATTCCTTCAATTCATGTGCATCCAACACACAGTTCAATGCCAGCAACTACACATAATCTAAAATACAATCCTTATTTCAGTATCTATGTAAACATATAGTCTGTTAACTTCATCATCTTCATCAAAAGTATGCCTAACCCCATTAGGAAGTGTTCTTGTTATAAGTGTATTCCTCAGCTTTCCCCAAATTATCTTCTTCTTGCCAACATCTCTAGTCTTTTATCCTGCAATAACTCAGCCAACACTTAAATCTCCAAAAGCTGCTTGTGTTAATTTCTTGAAATCACAAATATCATGTGTAAATACTGGCCATGTTATACTCTGCATTGTGGAATAATAGTTTATTTTAAAGGGAACTAGAGAAACTAAGAACTAGAGAAATCAAGAAAGGCTTTTTTTCTAGAATTAATAAATGCACATCCTGTTCACTGGGGAAATTAAATCCACACTGAGCAATCTTCAATATGTTCAGAATATGACAGCAAGAATCCTATCAGGGATGCATTACACCTGTTTTCAAGTCCTTGCACTGGTTACCTATCAGATTTCGAGTGAACTTCAAAATCCTTATCCTCCTTATATACTGTCCTACAACTGTTATTATTGATCTCCGAATTGTTGTACTTGACATGACTTCATTCAGCCTTTCCTGAACGTCTATGACAGGCAGAGAGAGTGCTGTTTCTGGTGCGATCTTTTGCAGCTGACATCACTGTTTTAAACGAACAAGAAATTAGATTGCTCATAAATCACTTATTCTATATAAACACAGAGTAATTGCCCTCCGAAAATCCTCTTTTTCTTGTTCGTTTTAGAGACCTTGATCGAAACTGATTTTAGATGTCAGAAAGGATTTATTTTCTCTGTATTTCCTACATTGCTTTGTTGAGATTTTAGCTTTATATCTAACTTTATATCTAGGCTCAGATTTCAACTATAAATCGTACAGTAATTAATAGCAGTAAATACTGATGTTTATACATAAAAAAGTCATGCCTTGGAGTATAGACCCCCAAAGGAATGCCATAGACTCAAACTGCAAAATAAACACATACAGAAAGAAAGTATTTGTATTGTAATTGCAAGTCCTGGTACTGTATGAGTGATTGGTATGACTTTCCTCATTACATTAGAATTTAAATTTCTCTGTAACTCCAGGTCAGAACAGAGAAAATGTAACTGCCTTAAGGAGTTTACGATTATGAAAAATAGAAGGATAAGCATGATACGTATGTCTTCTATCATTTTTTAAGTCATGTTACTGAGCACCAAATCTTATTGAGAATATGAATCCATTTAAGGTTTATACCATTAAAGTAACGGTTTATTCCATGCTGAAAATGTTTGTACCAGACTATTTTGAGGCCTGTTTAATTGTGTCTGAAGTCTGATGTTGTAGGTTTTATTGTTAAAAAGATCCATGAAAATGTCACTACTAAAGTTAGCTGGTACTGTTGGTATTGTAAGTGGCAAGTAGAGCTCATATTTTAGATTTTGTGTAGTTGCTAGCATTGAACTGTGTGTTGGATGCACATGAATTGAAGGAATGGGCAAACATAGCTGATGCGGATCCACAGAGCCAGCATATTAAGATGTTTATAATTAGAGGCAATTTGTTTAAATAACTAGGTATGGATACTGATGTGCAAGAGAGGTGGAAAGGCTGTTTCCTTTAGCCAGCACTATAAAATGTTTTATCCTCAGTGAGATGCTGCCATTTCATAGTGGGTTTCTAACACTGTGTATAGTTCCATCCACACAGTGCCTTTTCTTCCATCCATTTCTAATCTCTTTATCCAGTACAGAGGATTTGGAGCCTATCCCAGTAAGCGACGGACACAAGGCAGAATACACCCTGGACATAGCGCCAGTCCATCACAGGACAGACAGACACAAACACACACACACCAGGGCCAGTTTAAATCTAACCTCAGAACCTTTCTTTTCAGAAGAAAAAGAAAGAAGTGTCTGTATCTGCTTCATTTTCTAATTTTGGTAGCACCTCTAACTGCTTGTCTTTCTTATATGCATTTACTTTGTAATCTGTGGTCCTTTTATCTGTTTTTACATCTACTGTATTGCTTTGAGATGCCACCTTTAATGGTGATATATCAAATAAAGTTTTTTATTATTGTTATAGGGAAACATGATCAGATTTTCCCTGGTTCAGAAAAAAAGATCTAAAGTATACTAGTTTGTCACTCTTCTCATTCCCTTTGCTAAATGACTTTTCATACTAATCTGATCAATCTAACTGCCAGTTTTCTGTGCTTTCTCTATCCTGCTAGATTTGCAATTATTCTGAAAATTTTCATCTTGAAATAACTCATTTCTAAATACCTTTTTCACTGTTAACATCTTGCAGCAACTCTGCAACAAAATATACACTCTGACAGTTCATCCTGCTACCAACATTAAATAAAACAAATCTTAAGATTTCTATATTTATGTCTTTATTTAGTGGTTTCATTAGTGACAAAGGCTAAACTTTCTTGGAAAAATGTCTTTTATGTGTTGCGGAAAAAACTGACTTGCTTTAACAAACTATGTTTACAAATCCTTTCACCTGGCATTTTCGTAGTTAGAAATTATGGAACGCTCTGTTAAAAGCAAGGGAGTTTTTATGTCTGTTGCAGTTCTTTTGCAACATGAATATGTAGGGAAAACCGGTTCAGGGACGCCAAATATGTAATCATAGTGGCTCTCTGAAGGCACCAGTTCTGTAGGGTTTGGGCATTTACTGAGACAATTATTAATTGTAGCAGTAAATCACAAAGTTGATTCTTTTGATGGCTTTAGAATCCAACCATGCGACATAACTCAAACAACGCGCACACACAGGTACTAATACACGAGGATACATTTATTAATACATAGAATATGCATGTAAAACTAACAGATCTTATCGAGAGGGTTATCAGAATACAAAAGATATATATTCAATCAGTTACAAAGTGTTACACATATCAAGAGGACATACGTTCAGTATATCATTCATTAAGACCGTTTCGTAAAGTGAACTTGGTTACAACTTCTACATTAGATACTCGAAACAAGTACATAACTCTTAGGAATTAAATTGATATCAACTGGTTGGTATAACAATTGAATTCTTGAGCTGTAATGCATTGAAGTTGAATACTCATCCAATCTTTGGGGATTCAGATCTCCTGCGGGCGCAAAGGAACAGTTGCAGGCTGTTGCTGTCCAATCCGCGCTCTCTGGCTCGGTGCCAGGCTGTGCTGTGCGGCTTGCGACGGTGCGCTGCTGATGCTCATTGTTGGCTTTAACTAGCAAAGTTTGTGCACAGGAGAAAAGATGACTGTGGGTCCCAGCAAGTCAGGAAGAGGACCGGTTCATTCCTGATGAAGAGCTAGTTCTGAATAGTGATTCAGCTGTCCACAGTTCCGACCTGTTCACGAGGCCTGCTGCTGGTTACTCTCTGGCAACCTCCACTCTAGACTCTTAGAACAAAGGAAAGTTCTGGCACTCGGACACACTGGCCGTTCCGTGGTTGTCCGGGCTGAGACTCAGGATGGTCAGGAGGCGCGCTGCGAGAATGTCCTGCCCTTGGGAGCCTTCTGCTCCTGGGCCGTCCTGCCCTGGAATTCTCCTTTGAATTCCCTTTAGAATTGTTGAATCTTCCCTTCTGAATCTGAATCTCAATCTGAATCTTGTCTGAATCTTGTTGAATCTCCCAGGCTCTCTGTGTTGCCTGTTTTACCTGGAGGAACTTTAGCTCATTGATTGGCTGAAAGTTCCATGGGCATCAGAGTCCCACGTGGGTTACTCGGCCCTACCAGTCCCTGATTGGTTGATCAAGGTGAGATATGAGTCACTTAGTCCTGACACTTAGGAATGCAATCCAGATGTCCAACTCGCACTCCCTAGACAGATAGGCGCCAATGGATAACCATTGATCATGATAGCCAGGCTTAGCTAAGTGCATCCCCCTTTGGGAGCTGTCCTTATCAAAAGAAAACATCTTGCATGAATGGTTTCTCTGTGGCTGCACCAGAGAGATGAACAGAGAAATGGGGCCTCATTTGGGAAGCTCAGAAACACTTAATTCTGCCTTATTATTAAGCCTCGCCGCTACAAATATAATAATTATCGTTATTAATTTCTTGAGATACATGATTCCATATTATATTCCCTTTTAATCAAATTCTAAAAGTATGCTTGTTGACTCTGGTATCGCGTTAGTTAAAGACTTCGATGCTTAAAATGTTTAGGGAGAAATGGAATACTGGTGTGTATGTTTTCTTTAAAGTACTGAAACCAGCCATATACTGTATATTTAAGTTCCAAAATTAATATCGTTAATGGACGCGTTGCAGTATGCTCCTATTCTTTTTTTGCTCAGGCACTAAGTAAAAGGAGATGCTTCATATTGCTAGACTAATTTTAAAAACTAAGTTATAAATGCAGATGATCCCTCGGTGCACTGCTCTGGTGTGCCGCTTCTTACATAGTGCCTGTCTGCCGTAAGCGTTACAATATACATACCCAACACTGCTTGTACCCATCTGTCATGCAAATAAAACACCTTGAATTGAATTGAATTGAGGGGAGAGGGGGGGAATACTAAAGCCAATACTGGCTCAATACCCTCGATGGGCTTTGACATGCTAATGCGTTGGTTTAACAGTCCGGGTGTGGCAGGCTTCCAATGTCAACTCGACTCGATTGGAAGACAATGAACGTATTTTGTGATAATTAGAAATATAAATTTGTTTGGTGCGAGTGAGGTTTTATTTAATCTCTGACCAAGGGAAACGTTTCATTTTTTCAAAGAAATGTTTGTTAAAAAATAAAGTCAGAGTTCTATGGGATTCAATCACAGACCATGTGACATGGGAGTCAGGAAACTAACACACAGCGCCACCGGATTTAATAACACAATAAAAACGCTATAAAATAATGTGACTAGGCACAGAAAAAGTTTACAGCACAGTACAATAATAAATGCTGACCATGACTTTAGAAGCATAAATTACCTTACACTCAATTTAAACACAAGCTGTCTTTCTGTTTGAACCTCTAAGCTGGTTCATACAGAAAATGTAGAAATGCATTAGCCTGATTATGATTAAAAAACACAAAAAATTAAACACACGTTTGCGATTTAAATCAGAACACGATTTAAATCAATATAAATGTTTATATTGTAACGCATACTGTCCAGCCTCCATTTCTCTATAAAAATTTACTCTGTTGCACACACACACACACTAGAAGCAGAAACCGCTGTCAGAAGGGAAGATATGTTCAAAATATCGCAAATATCGATCATTTTGAAATATAAAAGTCAATTGATTGTCCATAATATCGCTATTCTATTTTTTCGAAGAAATGTTTGTTGAAAGAAAGGTCCAGCACCAACTGGATTCGAACACACAACCTTCCAGTTGGTAGTCATGCACCTATACCAGTAGGCTACAAGACAGCTCACATGAACAGGCAGGCGAAACAGCCCTACACAGCCCTGTCGCAGTACACGGATATAATCATACCGTTATTAAATTCTTGAGATAAGCGATTCCATATCATATTCCCTTTTAATCAAATTCTAAAAGTATGCTTGTTGACTCCGGTATCACGTTAGTTAAAGACTTCGAAGCTTAAAATGTTTAGGGAGAAATGGAATACTGGTGTGTATTTTTTTCTTTAAAGTACCAAGACCAGCTATATACTGTATGTTTATGTTCCAAAATTAATATCGTTTATGACCTTCAGATGCGTTATGCTCCTCTTCTTTTTATGCTCAGCTACTAAAATTTCCCTTTAGTGGTAAAATTCCATATAAATATTCAAAACTAAGCGGATTGAAATGTGCACAGTAAAGACATTGAATGATTAAATCTTTTCACTACCAACCAATGCACCACGAGTGCCCCTGTCGGTCATTTTGGCCAGCCAATCACTTGTCCTGCGGTGCCCTACGGTGCCCTGCGGGTTGGTTACTGCACCGCGGGTTTTTACCGCTCATTTTGAATGACTGCATCTGTAATAGAGTATAATAGAGAGTCCCCATTACCCCCACCTTGATTAAAATCGCAAACAGGTGTTTAATAACATGCTTTTATTTATTCATAATCTGACAATGCAAGACAGAACTCACATTCCCAAATGTCCCCCACCCCCTCCACTCAACAATCTTAGAAAGAACACGAAATAGCCTGTTAACAAAATTGTTGCAGCTTTGTTCTGTCAATTCGTCTTCCCAGAACCTGTAAATCGCATTGATCAGTTTCTGCTTTTTGCTAAGTTTAGCCATTTTCCAAATATAGCTTTTCAGAGAATGCCATGCTATCTCTGTTGGATTTAAATCTGGAGATTCAGCTGGAGTTTTCACCCAGTTCACTCCCTCTGATTTAAGCCTCGCCTTTGCTGCTGTGTGCCATTGGTTTCAAATAGCTTTGGCAAAATCTATGGATACTTTGCCCTTGAGCTGTGAAGCTTTTAGATTCTTTGAGTCCTTTATGCGGACCTCTAAACTGTAGGTGCACCCATTATTTAAAAGATTTAAAAAACTATGGTTTTCATAAAAATGTGAGAGTAGCTCTATGCATCCCTCTTCATAACACTTTACACTTAGTTTAAACTACTGAGTGAACTAGGTTTAATACAGGAACAAGTAATAGGTTCATTCCATGCTGAAAAAAAGGGAGAAAGAAAAACACAACATTTCGGCCATGAAGCCTTCTTCAGGTGTGAGAAAGACAAGGCAGTAAGCAAAGGTAATGTAGCGGGAGTACAAAAGGTGGGAAAGAGGAGGAGCGAGAGGCGGGAGCAGGGGACAGAAAGAGAGGCCAATCAAGAGGTGTGAAGTCAGAATAGGTGTAGAGAGGTGTGAAATTAAACCTTCAAAGAGAATTTAGAAGAAAAGAAGTCTGTCGTTAAGAGAAGGGGGAAGGTGTGATCCTAGCTACAGGATAAGTTTGGTTTTTGTAGTTTTTCTGATGTTTGAGTTCAGAAAACCATCTTTGAGAACACAGACGGATAGTCATGGCCATCAGAGGTGAAATGAGAAACAATGGGCTTGGAGAGATCTTTAATCTTCACAGCCCTGGCGTGTTCTCTGAAGTGGTCTCCAAGTCTCCTTCCTGTTTCCCCAATGTAGATGGATGGGCATTTACTGCAAGAGATACAGTAAATAAGGTTGGATGAGAGTCATGCTCTAACGACGAGCTTGAGCGCTTTGGTTTATTACAAACCCAAGGATTCACAGATCTATCTCCTGTATAGCTCATTTGTGAAACTGAAGCACACATATCCATAGAAAGTGTATTATACTACTATTTGAGATACAGTACATTAATATAATTATATAATCATAAATTTGTTTAAGATACACAATTCCATATTATATTCTCTATTAATCAAATTTGAAACGTATGCTTTTGTTTACTCTGATAACGAGCGTATTCGCAGAAAGGGTTAAAACATTATAACTTTTCACAAAGTATATAAGCTTAATATGGTCAGAAGGACCACGTAAAAATGTTTCCAAAATAACCACATGTAAGACTTTGATGCTTAAAATGTTTAGGAAGAAAGTTGAACACTGGTGTGTAGGTTTTTCTTTAAACTACCAATACCAGCCATATACAGTTTGCATAATATGTTTATCTTCCTAAATTAATATTGTTTATGGGCATGTGAAATTATAATTAAATTAGTTATGATGAAGGTGGAAGGTTGTGTACTTTTGTCCAACTGAGAATACTTGCTTTTATCAAATATATAGACTTTTTAATGTTTAATGATTAACATGCTGTAATACACAGTTTAACATTATTAAAAGTCTAAAGAGTATACAACTTAAGTTCTTAATTGGAAAAAGATTGTCCTTCAGCGGGATTTAAAACCATGCATTTTCTGGCCACAGCTCAAATGCTGTACATGAGAGGTTAAGCTTTATTAACTCCGCTTGGCGCTGATTCTGGATACTACTGTATTATCATAACTGCGGTATTATACGGTATGACACGATATGACGCGTTATGAGGCGTTGTGATGCGACACACCCACCCCATTTTACCACAGCGTACCCCGCTCGTTTTAAATGGCTGCATCTAAACCACTGTTAAAATAACAGAGCATTAAATGCCAAATGCAATAGTTTGAAAAGTTTAACCAATTTGTTTCAGACTTTTCCTTACCGGCAATTTAGACAACATTCCCATTTAGGAATATGCAGTGTATAGAACCATATAAGTAAATAATGTGAATATCACATTAAAATATCACTTTCCTAAATTTCACTACTGTTCTAAAACACAGCTATGCCATAAAACATCCACTACGATTTCTAAGACTCATAACCCTAACACTAGGTCAGGGTTTGGGTAGGTTAGGGTTAAGACTTTCTTCAAAGAGTTAATGCAACCTTCCACTAACTTAAGCAGAAACTATAACTCAGGGCATCAAAATATTAGTTTGAAAAAACTAAGTAGCCTCGTCAAACCAAACAAAATGTATCAACTGTGGTACAATTTCATTTTTTGACAAGCATGCTGTTATTGGAAATTTCGTGTTGAATGGTGCTCTCAAAGAGCGTGCTATCAGAGTTAAATTGGTTACGAGTCAGGAATAGCCAATTAATTGTAGCTATACTTCTTAAAATACCACTGCATTCAATGCCAAATGCAAGAGTTTGAAAATGTCAACCACTGTCTTTCACACTAAATTGCTTTTTGGGCAATTTAGACAACATTCCTATTTAGGAGACTGCAGTGTATAGAGCCATACTGTGCACCTGTGCAGAATAACTGCTTCCCTAAGGAAATTAATGTGGTATCTGCAAGTATCTTTCAGAATTAAGGACAGCAGGAAGAGTAGTTCAAACAAGTGCAGGGATTTAATACAGCAGAGTTTTATGAAGGAAACCCAGTGATATACTGGTGCTCAAACCCCATCCTGTGCTCAAAACCATTCTAGTATGAATTTAAAATAAAATAATTAAAACCATTTCATTTGTAATTAGATTCACAAAAGGAAGCAGGATACATTTTTTTATCTTGTGTAAACATTAATGTCTATTAATGAGTCTGAAAGACAAATCAATCATTCCTTTTTTTTAGTTTTGTTTAACACATTCCACAGTGTATCTACAAGATACAATATTACAATGTATTTTACTCCTCTGCTGGTGCCCTGTTAAAATGTGTAGTGATGTGAAGGTTTTAATTTACTGTAAGAATTAGAAATTGGAATGGAAATTTGAGACAATACTTTAATTTTAGAAATCAATCTCACATAGTAATTTACGGTTTCACATATGGATTCTAAATATACAGTAATACAAATTATTGATATAACACCAAAATAATGCATAACAAACAACAACTTAATAGACTGTATTTGTGAAACAATTTGCTGCAATAAGAAAAACTAATAGTTTCACTAGGGTACTACAAGGAGTTAAAAATGTCAGAGTTAAAATACATCCACTATAATGTTATGGTCTGCCTAGTAGGTTTTATTCAATTAAATTAAATTAAATTATTTTTTATATAGTGCCTTTCACAACAAGGTTGCCCAAATGGCTTAACAATGCAAGTGACCAAGTGACCAGTATTCACATGTTGAAAATACAGAACAGAAAAGACCAGAAGACAATGGTGGAGAGGAACCAAAAACTGCTTAGTAAGAAAAAAAACCTCTAGGAGTCCAAGGTCAATTGGCTGCTAAACCCCTTTGGGCGTGCTAATAACATACAATACTATACAAAGAAATAAATTAATGAGGGTATTAATCCATCCATCCATCATGTCTTCTGCTCTATGCAGACCTCTGTAGACCAGCAAAATCCCCCTTAACAATAGTTATATCCAATGAGCCCAGGCACCATCCAGATATGTGGGGAGGAGAATAGGATAGTTTGGTCAGAACAGATGTATCTGCCTACTGGGCCAACATAGAGACACACAGTAGTACAGTGCCTTGCGAAAGTATTCGGCCCCCTTGAACTTTTCAACCTTTTGCCACATGTCAGGCTTCAAACATAAAGATATAAATTTTTTATTTTATGTGAAGAATCACCAACAAGTGGGACACAATTGTATCCGTAATACTGTTGTGGAGAAGTTTAAAGCCGGATTTGGATACAAAAAGATTTCCCAAGCTTCAAACATCCCAAGGAGCACTGTGCAAGCGATCATCTTGAAATGGAAGGAGTATCAGACCACTGCAAATCTACCAAGACCTGGCCGTCCCTCTAAACTTTCAGCTCAGACAAGGAGAAGACTGATCAGAGATGCAGCCAAGAGGCCCGTGATCACTCTGGATGAACTGCAGAGAACTACAGCTGAGGTGGGAGAGTCTGGCCATAGGACAACAATCAGTCTTACACTGCACAAATCTGGCCTTTATGGAAGAGTGGCAAGAAGAAAGCCATTTTTCAAAGATATCCATAAAAAGTCTCGTCTAAAGTTTGCCACAAGCCACCTGGGAGACACCCCAAACATGTGGAAGAAGGTGCTCTGGTCAGATGAAACCAAAATCGAACTTTTTGGCCACAATGCAAAACGATATGTTTGGCGTAAAAGCAACACAGCTCATCACCCTCAACACACCATCCCCACTGTCAAACATGGTGGTGGCAGCATCATGGTTTGGGCCTGCTTTTCTTCAGCAGGGACAGGGAAGATGGTTAAAATTGAGGGGAAGATGGATGCAGCCAAATACAGGACCATTCTGGTTGAAAACCTGTTGGAGTCTGCAAAAGACCTGAAACTGGGACGGAGATTTATCTTCCAACAAGACAATGATCCCAAACATACAGCAACATCTACAAAGGAATGGTTCACAAATAAACGTATCCAGGTGTTTGAATGGCCAAGTCAAAGTCCAGACCTGAATCCAATCGAGAATCTGTGGAAAGAGCTGAAAACTGCTGTTCACAAACGCTCTCCATCCAACCTCACTGAGCTCGAGCTGTTTTGCAAGGAAGAATGGGCAAGAATTTCAGTCTCTCGATGTGCAAAACTGATAGAGACATACCCCAAGCGACTTGCAGCTGTAATCGCAGCAAAAGGTGGCTCTACAAAGTATTAACGCAAGGGGGCCGAATAATTTTGCACGCCCCACTTTTCATTTTTTTATTAGTTAAAAAAGTTTCAAAAATCCAATAGATTTCGTTCCACTTCACAATTGTGTCCCACTTGTTGGTGATTCTTCACATAAAATAAAAAATGTATATCTTTATGTTTGAAGCCTGAAATGTGGCAAAAGGTTGAAAAGTTCAAGGGGGCCGAATACTTTCGCAAGGCACTGTATGTACAGCAGCACCAGCACCCATGGTTGCTACAGGCTATAATGTAAGTTGTGAGAAGGCTAGGCTGAAGTAATAGGTCTTCAGTCTGGATTTGAATACTGAGATTGACTCGGCATCCCGAATATGAGGTGGAAGACTGTTTCAGAAGCTAGGGGCCCCATAACTAAAGACTTTACTGCCAACTGTTTTTTCACTAATGCGTGGAATATGAAGAAGACCTGCATTCTGTCATCTTAGCAGGCGACATGGATGGTATGCATTGTAAGGTTCATTGGATAGACAGGTGCCAGACCTCTGAGAGCCTTGTAAGTAAGTTGTATCAGTCTTTTATAATTACATCTCATTCATATTGACAGAGGCAAGTAAGTATGCATTTACTATTGTGAGCTAAACATCAAATGCATTTAGAATAATTTATGATATAATTATAATAATTTAGAATAATAGATCAACTCTCAAGAATTATAATGTGACTACAGAAATTTTATAATCAAAGTATCAAACGTATCTGTTGGCAAACGAACTTGATGAGTTCAAACGTCCAACTGAAAAGACAGAGCTTGGCTGGGTCAGTCCTTGGCTCAACATGGCAGTTGCTTGGTCTGTGCAAGGAGTGTCCCAGTGCAGGGGCTGAGAGAAAGAGTTTTGCCTAGTGTTGGGCCTCAGGTAACTCTGCAAGGAAGCAGTGTTACATTGAATTCTGTCTTTATATGTAGTACTTAAAGCAGTCTGTGCACAGTTGTCTTCTTGGGTTCGGCCATAAGGTAGACGGGTGAATTGAATTGTAGCTCTAGCTTGGTTCTGAATATGGTTATTCAGGATATTATCTGTAAAAGAGTCTTATTTCCTGATCAGGTGAAAATAACAGTAGGTTAACAAAAACAAGGTTTCTTCTTTTGCAAAAAAAATATCTTGGGTAGAATTCTGTAGTTTACTGACTCGCTCTCTAAGCCTGGTGAAATGAAATGTGAATGGCACATAACACACCCTCTAACTGCAACAATATGTTGGTTTTATGTTTCGATTGATTCCCAGTAACCATAAAAGTAGTCTCCAAATTAAGTGTTCACATTTCTAGTCAGTAAATGTAAAACACCATGTTACTACACAAGTGACAAAATAGCATAATCTGTTCCCATACCCAAACCCACCACAAAACTGACCAGGTAGTAGAAAGATCCTGTAATGCCTATTTGTTAAAACTGTCCAATCCCTAGTTCGTCAGGCATTTTCTTTTACTATAACAGACATAAAAACTCCCTTGCTTTTAACAGAACGTTTCATAATTTCTAAGAATGAAAATGATTTAAAGTATGCGACACTTATCATTCACCAAGAGCTCAAAATATCACAAGGATCCTCAAGAGCGCAACAAAGACAGCAGAAAAACATACAGTATGTGTATCAGATACATTAGAATCCAAGCTTTTTTATGTATGCTTTCTTATCTACGCTAAGAAGTAGTCTTTAAAATTTCTTTATCACACAATAAAAAGTCAAAATTCTTGGTCTGCGTATACAAGAGAATATGGCATGGCTTCAGAAGGGTGTCAGCCAATCAGATTTCAGGAATATAATATGGAATCACATATGTAAAAAAATTAATAATTATATTAAATCTAAATATCTAAATCTATGTATCTATATAGCTGATAGTATTACTGTATTTTACTTTCTTTGTAAACACGTTTTGTTAACACCCGAATCACAGGTGGATTCTGTTTTTTTGTTATGGTCTGTAGCTCAAATCCTGCTTAACTAAAAATTAGACACAAGAAGAGTATTATTGGACAATGTTGTGAGGCTCTGGTGGAATTTCTCTGTAAACTGAAGAGTTATAAAGGAGACATGTTGTGTATCGCCTCTTTTTACACATTTTATTCCGCTTAGTATTGAATATTTATATGGAATTTTACCACTAAAGGGAAATTTTAGTGGCTAAGCATAAAAAGAAGAGGAGCATAACGCATCTGAAGGTCATAAACGATATTAGTTTAGTAACATAAACATATTATATAAACTGTATGTTGCTGGTGTTGGTATTTTAAAGAAAAAAAACACACAAATATTCCATTTCTCCCCAAACATTTTAAGCATCAAAGTCTTACATGTGGTTATTTCGAAACATATTTACGTGGTCCTTTTGACCATATTACTGTATGTGTGTTGCTGTTTCAGTGTGTGTCATGTGACTTGCCTTGGTGGTGTGACGGCTGATTTATAGTATAAGTGTGAGGTCGGGTGTTCAAATCCAGCAATCACTATGAGTTTTCTTTTAACAAATAAACATTTCTTTGAAAAACTAAAATAGCAAATACTATGGACACTACAGTATATTGAAATTTGTTATATTTCTAAATATCACAACATGTTCGTACTGTACGTACACAGCGTTACCGCAGGTTGACTGTAGGGCGCAAATCCACATAAGCCCGAAAGCCCTACATTAATAGATTAATATTAAGAGTTGTTAAACCTGTTTTTATTTTTCGGCACAGATAACTTTGCCTGCTAGAGCAACAATTCAAACTGAACCACATCACAGATCACAGATCAGTCCCAGTATATGAGATATTGCTGTATGATCTTTGATCTGAGCTTTAATAGAGAGCTTATCTCTATTAATATAACTATCGAGTGGTATTAAATGCAACATTTTTGGATAAATGACACTTTTCTAAAATTTATTTAAAATATAAAAATTTCCACATTTGATCCCATGAGGAAGTAGTATACGCCCCTGCTTTGTTTAACGATGGTATAAAAATAAATCTAAATAGTGAGAAAGCTATGCTTAAAGTGAATTAAGGGACTTAGAATGCAAAGATAATGATTTACATTGTGTTGTCTGATTGTGAACCAATAAAGGCATTTAATCAAACGTTTGGGATTTTAATCAAAATGGGGAAAATGGGGTTAGACCATTAGACATGCCATACACTTCCTCGTGATCATCTTAGAATCGTTGAGTAAGTTGCAAGTTTTTTTATACATAGCATTCAGAAATAAAATCAAAAATAGTTTTGTGGTGTATGCATAGATTAAACTTTTCTAAAATGTATAACAAGATTAAAGATGATTAAAATCTGTAATCTGTAATCTTTCCATGTTTAATGTCATTAGAAAGTACAATAAGTTCCCGCTTTGTCTGTTCCCTCACACCTGAAGAAGGATTCACACCAGAAACGTTGCAGGCTGACGTGGCTACCCACCCAATGTATTGCAGTAAATGTTTATATCATTATAACTAATTTTGTATTTCTTTTTTAAGCCATTTTTTTCCACGCTCGAATATTCTTTTGTTCATATCTTCAGAAGGGAAACACAGAAAGCCTTCAAACCAAATGCATTTTAAAAGACCACGAGTTGTGAAAATGTTCAAAGCTTAAAACTTAAAACTATCAGTGAGCTATCAGTGATTCTCTTTTTTAAAACCTTCAGTTTTTCATCGATGCTTAATTACGCACTAGCTGGAATCCGAGGGGATCACTGTGTACACATGTTGTGATATTTAAATATTTAGAAATAATGCCACCGCACCGCTGTCCTGGAGGGGAGGCGTTGCTGTATGTACCCAGGGACCAGCGGCCCTTCAAAGGCGTTTCAGCGGGAGAGGGGAAGCGCCGGAACTGCTGTGGGCGAGGCTGGCCCAATGCCACCGCCTAGCGGGAGAGCCACTGGGTCCAGTCTACTTAGCCTGCCAGGGTTACCTACTCTCCCGGAGAAGGCCCACCGGGAGACAGCGCTCCAGGCGTTCCTCCGGGCCCTGGCACCGACTGAGGTGCAGTGCCACGTGGTGCTGGCCGCGCCGGTCTCCTTGGATCAGGTCCTGGCTCTGGGTGAGCAGGCTGATGCCCTATTCAAGGAGACCGGTGGGCACCAATGGAGGGGTGCTCCCTGCAGGGCAGTGGAGACGGCGCACAGGGAATCAGATAGGGAGGAGGAGGAGAAGGCTAGTGCTGCGACGCCGGGGGAGCGATGACTCGGGAGCGGGGTGGCCTAAAGGGGGGAAGACCACCCTTCCACTCCAGAAAGCCAGAAGGAGCGCTTCACCCCGTCTGCTGCTTATTTCTTCCCTGCCTCATCAAGTGCAGACCCTGCCAGGCCCTCGTTGACATCGGTTCGACACCGGTTCGACCATCACCCTGCTGCGGCCTGGTGTCCTGCCGGAACCCCCGGATGGGAAACCACCTGACTGCGCTTGAGGATGGGGCAGTACGCAGAGGTCCTCGGCAAGTGGGCGCTCACCGTGCAGTGAAACACCCCTGCTACCTCACCCCAGTCCGCGAGGACTGTATCCTGGGGTTGGATTGGTTGCAGCAGGTGGGTGCTTGCCTTGACTTGGGGTCTGCCCTCGATGAGGCAGGGAAGAAATAAGCCTCGACTGTGGCCAACCCTTCCCACGGCAGCAGGTGGGGTGAAGTGCTTCTTTTTGGCTTTCCAGAGCTGGGGTAGCATCACTCAAGGACTGCCTTCCCCCCTTTAGGCCACTTTGCTCCCGTTTCCCAACGGCCTCCAGAGTCCCCAGGGCTCCAGCGCCTGGCACTCCCAGGCGATGTGCCCCCTGCTCCAAGGAGACTGGCGCAGCCAGTATAACGTGGCACTCCACCTCAGTTGGAGCCAGGGCCCGGTGGAACGCCTGGAGCACTATCTCCCGGTGGCCCTTCTGCAGGAGAGTAAGGTAACCCTGGCGGGCTAAGTAGGCCACGTCTGCGGTGACTGGACCCAGTGGCTCTCCCACAAGACGACAGCGTTGGGCCAGCCTCGCCCACAGCAGTCCCCGGGCCTTCTCTCTCCCGCCAAAATGCCTCTGGAGTGCCGACGCCAACGCCGTGTAAATGTACTACTGGTCCCCGGGTACATCCAGCAATGCCTGGCAGGCATTCCCCTCCAGGACCTTAGGCGAGGTGGGCGGCCATCCCCACCTGAGACCAGCCGTTTGCCCAGGCCGCCATCTGGAACTGGGCCTCAAATATTTGCCATAGGACCTCCCCATTATATTGGCTTGGTCTCACCGGCGCAGGCTGGTGCAGGGGTGGTGGGGTGGACCCTGCTAGTCTGGCGTCTCCACATGGCCTGAGGTGACCCGGGAAAGGGCCCCCCTTCCGCTGAGTAGGTCGCCGTTGGGTAGCCCTGATTAGGGTTGTGGCCACTGGCGGTGCTGAGGGGTCGTTCCAGCCCCTGGCAGCTGCTGCTCAGTCGGCTGCTGGGGGAACCGGCGCTTCTCCGAGTCCGACATCATCGGCCGTTCACTGTCCATCCTCTCACTTCTGACACCAATGTAACGAATTGGTGAGGACGAACACAGAGACTAAAAACTGAGCTTTATTTCTTCTCCGTCACCACCTGGCAGCAGCACTCCCAAGCCCAGGCGAGAGAGAGACAGAAGACAAGCTTCCAAGAGCACAAGCAAGCCAGAGCGCAAAACCGCGCGCGCGAGAGAGAGAGCGAGAGAGTAACACCCAGGGTGTGGAACCAGGGAACTATTTCAATTGAAAACGGGCAATCAACCCAGACTGTACGCCTGTTTCACTGTGGGACAGCTACACTGGTCAGCTGCCTTCCTAAACCCCGACCTGACCACTTCAACTCCTGTCCTGCCCCTCACTGCGTACGCCAGCTGGGCATTCTTCGGCCACTGCCCAGGGCGAATGCGCTACAATATTATGGACACTCTATTTACTTTTTTATATTTCTAAATATCACAACATGTTCGAATCTAAGGCATTTATTAATAACAATGAATAGTTTTAAACTGCTACTGATATCATCATCATCAATATGTTAAAAAAGTGAATCCTGTTTTTTTTGTAGCTCAAATCCTGCTTAACTAAAAATTAGACACAAGAAGAGTATTATTGGACAATGTTGTGAGGTTAAAGAAATCAATAATGATATTAATTCAAATATCTAAATATATTTAATGCATACGCCTGTAATTAGAGAGTGTGTATGCTTGCCTGCGCGGTGACGTCACCATCTTTCCCTCTGAATACCTAGCAGGGACCTGTGCCGTGTGGATCCCTTTAGATCTCTCTTCAGATTTAAAAGGTTATTAATAATATCTTCAGTGTCCCATTAACATTGGAATGTTCTTCCATGTGTAAAAAGAGACAACACGCAACATGTCTCCTTCATAAATTTTCAGTTTACAGACCGTACGAGATCATTTTTTATGAATAATGTCTTCCGTATCGCATTAAAATTGGAACGCTTTTCACAGGTGTAAATCCACCTATTTTCTAGCCTCTTTATCCAGGTAACAGTTTCACAACTCACCCTCCCCACTGCCTGTCTGACTTTCGTTATAACCCCTCTGTGCCCGGATTGCAGCGGATAAGATATTTTTCCAAGAAAAAAAATAGAAATTTCACCAGAGCCTCTTCTCTTTTTGTGTCTAATTTCTAGTTTAACAGGATTCAAGCAGGATTTCAGATGAAAGGCAGTGACATCAAGCAAGCCCAAATCATAGTTTAACCTGTTCAGAGCCTACATTACATTTTAACATTTAATTTTGAGCTGAAGACCCCCACACCTGAAGAACGCTTCACAGCCGAAATGTTGCGTTTTCTCTCTTCTCTTTTAAGCATGTGTACAATGCTGTAATACAGATTAAAATAATTAAAAGTCTAAACAGTATCAACTAAACTTTATTAATAGTAGTATCGAGTGGTATTAAATAAATACAGCTTTTTAGTATAGATTACACTTTTCTAAAATGTATTTAAAAAATAAAAACGATTACAATATAATCTTTCCATGTTTGATCCCAAGATCCCAAGAAAAATAAATCTATCTTCTCAGATACTGTAGTTGGGCATTCAGGTAGATTGCCAGGCAAAATAAAAACAGGTTTCGATAGTTAACAACCACTTTTTATACGCGAAACATGGGTGATTTTTCTTCCTCCAGCTCATCTTAGAAATCTGTTTATGGTGTAAGGTTTTTACTTCTTAATTAAACGTTTAAAACCCATGTTTCGAATAGAAAAAATCATATTCTGTTGTCTTCCTGGTATGTAGAACAGATCAGCAGAACAGAATAGAATGGATTTTTCCCCCGTCAGAGGGGTGTCAGATGGTGTCAGCCAATCACCATTCTGAAGCCGTGCCATAATCTGTGGTATACGCACATCCCAGAATTTTGACTTTTTACTGTGTGATAAAGAAATTTTAAAGACTACTTCTTAGCGAAGATAAGAAAGCGTAGATAAAAAAGCTTGGATTCTCATGTATCTGATACACGTATCTTTTTCTGCTGTCTTTGTTGAGGATCCTTGTGATATTTTGAGCTCTCTTTGAATGATAAGTGTCGCATAGTTTAATACCTTTAGCACTATTTATATTGTGATATTGTACAATATGCACTTTGTACTATGTACTTATATGCATATTATATATAGTATATTATAACTTGTACTCCCTAATGTGGACATAAAATGGGTACCATATGTTTCCCTAGTCTTTTCACTCATTATCTTATTGGTGGTGTGCATTTTTTTACTTTGTTCATTTCTATATGATAACAATGAAATATATTATATGCTAATATTTTTAGCTGGGAATATAGTTGTAATTATTATAGTTATTGATTATAATAAAATGGTAATAACAAATAACAATCCTCTATCTTTCAGATTACATTCTGCTTATCATTGTTTGACAAGTCATTTAAATATTCAAATAGTTAACCTCTTAACTCATGATACTCAATATCATCCACCAACAAATTATAAATTCATTAAGAATACCTAAGGTAGATTTCTGTTTTCTAGAAGAAATGCAACTGATAGAATCTGAATATAAAAAGCTAAGTATTTAATTGATTGGACCTATTTACTCTGTATTTTATGGCTACAAGCATAGGATAGGTTTCAAGCAAATCTGATTAAAAAGGATACAAGATTTAGCATGACTTGAATGAAAGTACTTGGAGGACATGTGTGCAGTTCAAAACAAAAGAAGAAAAAGAACAGGGTTGTCCAGTGAGACGGGGAAGTAGCCTGAGCCAAACACTGTTCAAAAAGGCTCACCGACACCAACAGCCTCAAGACAGCACAACTGAAATACCACTAATCAAAGTCAACTAAATCACAGCACAAACCAAAAATTACCTACCCACTAGGACACACACAACTGCAACATAAACCTGAAACATAAAATGCAATACACACTAGCAAGGAGAAACAGATCTTGATGAAGCACAGGCTCAGTGACTTGAAGTATAGTCTTTTCCTGACCATGGAAACTAGACAACATGGGCAGAACTGACTGCCTTTAGAGGAAAGGCTGTGCTTCCACTGCCAGTAGGGACAAGAAGAGACAGAGATGCACTTTCTGTTACACTTTGAGAAATACTTATGGATTTGACATTCTTCCCTTTAACAACAAATCTAATGCAAGAATATCCTAACCTGTCAGAATCAGAACACGGAAGAGGGAGGGTGAAGGAAACCAAATGCTGCCAGCTGTATTGAAGACATACTGTCTGTTCCTGTTACAGCTAGAGGAAGAGATAGTAAGCTTGTATCATAATAACAATGTTTTATGTGATGTGTGTATATGTCCAATATTATGGTTTTGCTATAAATATGTAAAATATTTTGCTATTTTTTGTTTTGGCAATAGTGTAATTCATTGGTCATGCCAGTAAACTCTTTGAATTTGATTGAAAAAACAATTAAAGGACAAAGGCCAAATCATAATATTAAATTGTTTTAATTTAATACAGAAATATTATATAAAATTTTATTAAATAATTAGTTAATTATAATATAATTTAAAATGAAGAAACATTAACAATAAAACATATGCTCTAGGTTCCTACATGCTTTTCTTGAATTTGAAATGTATCTCAGTATTTGTAGTGAACAATTATGAACAAAATGAAGAATCTTTAAATCCATCTTCTCTCAACTAACACTTTTCCAAAGCTAAACAGCTTTTCCAAAGTGGAGGTTTTAATGTTATTATGGTTTCCTACTTGAGCAGGTCAAATATAACCAAAAATGCAAAATGTACACAATCTACGGTACATTGGTGAAATACCTGAAAATAAGGCTGAGAGGATACCTGGGCTTTACTCCAATTATGTTTTTTTTTCTCCATGCTATAAATCATCTAATAAACAATTCACTTATGTCTGATATATTTGAAAATATTCACCCACTGTACTTTGTGACCATGTTCTCGTAGTTTTCAAATAACATATATTATTATATATCACACCAAAATTGAGGTTAAAGCTAACTGATGCAAATCTCAACAAAGTAGAACTAAACTTCCTAAATGATTGGGTGTTTTTTTTAATTATCCATTGAATACAATGTATTACAACTTGGAAATCTTCCTTTCTCAGTAATTTCTCATTCAGGTCCTTAAATAATTACATAAAATATACAGTTTTTAATAACGTATATTTTCCTTATTTCTCATTGTTTCCACTACAAGAAAACTAAAGTTTGTGTCCAATACAGCAATACATCAAAGATACAGAAACAGCCAATCAAAATTCACAGTAAAACCCTGTACCGTGTAAAATTATCTGCAGTTTAGCACTTTATACCGCAGTACGTGATTGGATGACCAAAATGACCAACAGGTTAGTGAAACGAAGAGGAGAACATAATGTGTCTTAACATCATAAACATAATATGTAAACTGTATATAGCTGGTATTCGTAGTTTAAAGAAAAAATACACACCAGTATTCTACTTTCTTCCTTAACATTTTAAGCATCAAAGTCTTTCACTCGGTTACATACTGTGGTTATTTTGGTTTTTAAGTGCTCCTCCTGACTACGGAACAGCTTCTACCTCCAGGCAATAAACTGCTAAATAGCCAACCTGCAGCTCCTTTAGCAAATCACCTGTAATGGCTACATGGACACACAGTTTTCACTGTATTCAGCATAACCGCACTACTTGTATATTTTGCATACAACACGGACACATTCCATTTCTATTACATCTATTATTATGTAACCTTATTTTCATAACCTCAATTTTGTGATTTTTGTGTTTTTGTGATTTTAATGATTTCTGTGATTCTTGGTACCGAGTACCGAGACCAGCCATATACCGTATGTTTATGTTCCAAAATGAATATTGTTTATGGCCTTCACATGCGTTACAGTATGCTCCTATTCTTTTTATGCTCAGGTACTAAGATTTCCCTTCAGTGGTAAAATTCCATATAAATATTCAATGCTAAAACGGGCACAGTAAAGACATTTACTGTAAATCTTTCTACAACCGACCAACGGACCACAAGTGCCCCTGTCGGTCAACCAATCACTTACCGCGGTATTTTGCGTTATCTTGCGTCACAATGCGCGACGCCATAGTCAATTACCTCCGGTACGTGTCTGTACCGCACACTTTGAATGGCTGCATCTGTAAAGAGATGTCTACCTATCTCTTGTCCTTACAATTGTTAGTTTACACAAATAAGAAAAGCGGAGTGAAAGTGGAAGGATAATAAGCATACTGGATTTAGAACTTTAGCATTTAAAAGCAAATATACAGTACATGTCAAAACCTCAACTGTGATATCTGGACCTACCCAAGGTCCTTTCCCTCTTTAGATACTGTTGCTAACTTAATCCAGTTTTGACCAAGCCACTACAGAAAAAAATCTGATGCAGAACTAGAGAAATGCAGTCCTGCATCAGATTATTTGAAAAATGAAAAAGGTGTTACATGGCATCTATCTTTAGAATTAACTATGTCTCACTAAAATGAATGCAGCAACAAAATAAAAAAAATATTAAATTGTGTCTTGAGTGTTGGCTAGTGCACAGTGGTGGCACTGTAGCTAAGGATCTGCACCAGTGGCTGGAAGTGTGCCGGTTCAAAATCCCGTGGCTGGCAGAGGAAATGTACTCTGTTGGGCCCCTGAGCAAGGCCTTTTACCCCAACTGCACCAGGGGCACTGTACAATGGCTGACTCTGCACTCTGACCCCAAGCTTCTCTCCCTGTCTGTGTGTCTGTGTGTCATGGAGAGCAAGCTGGGGTATGCGAAAGACAAATTCCTAATGCAAGAAATTGTTTATGGCTAATAAAGTGATGTTATGTTAGATTCACATCTAAATCTGTGTTTTTCATTTAACAGCAAGGGAAATAATTGCTTAAATACAGAATTGTGTAGATTTTTACAAATGCTCATAAAATGTATAAAGAAAATCCCTTTATTCTTTAGATATGTTCCTTATGTAATGTGTTAATTGTTTCTCATTACAGTTCAAACTTCTTCCACAGGGAAGGAAAAAAGATTAAAATACCTATTCCAATTACATATAATGTGTCAATATTGCCTGAAGGATATATTTGGCATTTAGCTTACATTTTGGCCTATTATTTTAATTTAAGTTAGTAAGTTCCCTTTTTTAGTCTCCCTTTTTTAAGACATTTAAGTCATTTTTTTATTCATACTTCATAGTTTATTTTTATATTTATATACCAATTAGCTTTCAAAACATGTTTCACATTTATTTGGTGAACATTTAAGCATGACACATAACATTTTATATACAAAATTCAAAGAAACAAACAGGACATAAATAGTTGCCTATGGATGGATTAAAAGGAAATACAAATAATGCACATCGTCTTGAAGAGTTCATTATGTTGCAATGCTTCCAGGAAATCCTTTCATTTTAGAAATTGTAAAAATTGATGAAATGCCATGCCATGAAAATGGAAGAGTTCTTCTTTTTAACATCTAAATTAATAAGATGCACCACACTGCAGTTGTGTGTTTATATACTGTGATTGGCTGCTTGTAATAGACCAGCTGTTCCTTTGAGCCATCTGTGTTGGTTTGCGTTGTGGGTGTGCAGCTTATAGACCATTAAGAGAAAGTAAGTGCATTCACAGGTATTCACAGGAGGTTGTGAGACTGAAATCTGGTGTGGCTGATTTAGATCAGACAGCTCTTTAAATAGGGAAATGACACAACAGAATTCTTCTTCATCAGCAATTAGATATCATAAATCACCTAGCTGTAGAATCAGGCTAATCTCTGTCTATACCCACCACACTGTGATACAAGAAGATACACACCTGCAGAGGGAACATAAAAATATAGGTAGTAAAACTATTGTAGGGTATGAATCCAAGGTATATTATCACGCCCAGTACACCTAGAGTGCTCTCTACTTCTCTCCTGTTCCTAGTTCCCTGTGATTATTCATGTCTTTCTGGTGTGTCTTGTTGTGTAGCCTATTTACTTCCTGCTTCTGCTCTGCTCCTCGCTCAGCATTGAGGTTCGGATGTCCTGAAACCCCCCTAGCACCAGGTCACTCCTGTCCATGTCCTGAGGGCATCGGTTTCTATACGGCATTTCCTGCACATAATTGCAAAATACATTGGAGTTGAATATTCTAGTCCTGGTTTACTATAGAGGCATGTGGGACACAGAAAAGAGGACTTATCCTTATCTAACAGAGATCTGGTTGCTGGGCGAACGTTAAGATGATACTTTCCCTTTTTACGTTTGGTAACTGCTGTGGAATTTCAGCATTCAGTACCCGAGTGCTTGGTTCTGATAAGCATTTGGAAATGAATGATAAAAAACTTTTGTATTATGTTGTTTTATAAGGTGGGGATATGCACAATACATATACATTATGACATCCTTGCACCAATGACACTCCATGAAATTCATATCCAGTTGTATACTTCCTCTCTGAAAAGAAGAACACAAAGAAGCCATTATTATTTTTATTTTATTTTTATATCCCTCTACATTTGCATCAGTGATCCCAGAAAGCAAAGTGGTTAGTTATAAGAGTGGGATGGCTGCTCATTTACCAGAACCATGGAATTTGATAAGTAAGATTGAATAAAATTAGTTCTTTCTTTATTTTTTATACTGATAAATGCATACTTTACAATTGTTTTGACTACATATATGTTAGTTTGTTATAAATGTACTGTATTAATTCAGTCATTTTTCATTCAGGAGATACAGCACTTTGAAATGTGTCTTTATCAATTATATATGGAATTATTATTTCAAAACCTTTTCTTTTTAATGAGTGTACTACAGTCCTTCCTCTATGGAAGCCCGTTTCCACCAGGGAGTAAAAAAAATGTGCTATGGTATCAGAATTACGAGTTTATATTTTGCAATTGCGACTTAAAATCTCAGAATTTCAACTTCATATCTCATAATTGCGACAGACAATCTCCTTTGATTTTAACCGAGCGTTTAATAATTTCCTAAAATGAAAATGATTTACTTTATTTCTCTCATAGGATCAATAAAAGTATCTATCATCTATCTAAACAATGGGACAGAATTCTGGTGTCTCCCTACACCAGCGATTACGGTAGGGCTTCAGAATGGTGATTGGCTAACACCATCTGACACCCCTCTGATTGGAGAAAAAAGACGTGCTGGTTTGCTATACATACTGTACCATGAAGAGGATTTCTTTCTATTTGAAACGTGTATTTTAAAAGTTTAATTAAGGAGTAAAAACCTTACAGGGTACACAGATTTCTAAACTGATCAGGAGGAAGAAAAATCACCCGTGTTTCGTGCATAAAAAGTGGTTATTAACTATCGAAACCTGTTTTATTTTTATTTAGATTAAGAGTTCCCGTCACCCCCATTCCCATTTAAATCACAAACTCGTGTTTAATTAAACGTCTTTTAACGTAAATCGTTATCTTTGTCTAATCTTTGCATAATAATATTCACCACTCTGTCCAGCAAATTAATAATAAACTTTATTTTATATAGTGTTTTAAACGAATACGTAATTAGATTGCTCATAAACCTAATCACTTATTCTACATAAACACAGCGTAATTGCTCTCTGAAAATGCTTTTTCTTTTTATTTAGGCTCAGATTTCAACTATAGATCGTACACTACTTGCAGTAAATACTGATGTTTTGCTCCCTCTTTCCACAAAAATATTAAAAATAATGTATTGTAGCTGGGACTTTTTTTTGAACGTGTCTCTACCTATTGCGACTCGGACATGGAATGGTTAAAGATGGCGACAACTCAGGCACCCAGAGATGGGGAGGCATCTCTCCGGCTCCATAACTAAAATGCCAAATAGGAGTAGTTTTTAATTCAGTTTGAATTATAACTGTACGTACTGTCTTCGTATTTGACCAGGCCTTTAGAGAGGGCGTGCCAAAATTTTTCGGTGCCGTCATCTGCGCTTTAAAGGTACCCCTGTCGCGGAAGAATTTGACCTCGGAACGTTCACCCAGCGTAATTATTGTTTCATTGCACTTTGACAGATTGTCTTTAAATCAATTGTTATCAGAATATCCCCACCTCCAAACAAGAACAAAATTGCAACGATTTTATTAACTGGCTGTTTCAGTAACCTAAAGTATATATTTAAAGTAATAATTTAACAACATATGTAAATGTTTTAAGATATGTTTATGTTGTGAATGTCTGTAGATTGTATCTTATTTTTAGTTTTTGTTTTGTTTCATGTTAACTTTATAAGGGAATCTTGATTAAAATACTTTTATTTTTTCAGACTGAATTCACATTCGCTGCAGCCAAATGGCCTTGCAGATCAGATATCAAGGAACAAAACAATTATCGTGCCCCGCTCCTCAATGGAATCGCTTTAACATGCTAATGCGGTTAATGCGGTTTGGTGTAACACTCTGTGTCTACAGTACATTGTGAACAAACCGGTTTCACAGGTATTTTCAACCCCCAACCAATGTTGTTTCATCAGTTCTTATCCTGTAAAGCACTTTGAGGAGCCACCTTTAAAGGCGCTATATAAAATAAAGTTTATTATTATTATTATTATTATTAATATTGATCATATTTTTCCTCCCAGAACTTGTACATTGTTGTAGTTATTGTTGTTGTTATCCTGTAAAGCGGTTTGAGAAGCATATAGATGCAGCCATTCAAAATGCGCGGTAAAAACCCGCGGTACAGTAACCTACCCACAAGCCACCGCGGGGCACCGGAGGGTACCGCAGGGCAAGTGATTGGCTGGCCAAAATGACCGACAGGGGCACTCGTGGTGCATTGGTTGGTAGTGCAAAGATTTAATAATTTAATGTCTTTACTGTGCACATTTTAATCTGCTTAGTTTTGAATACTTATATGGATTTTACCACTAAAGGGAAATTTTAGTAGCTGAGCATAAAAAGAAGAGGAGCATAACGCATCTGAAGGTCATAAACGATATTAATTTAGGAACATAAACATTACTGTATGTATGTAAACTGTACTGTGTATGGCTGGTCTTAGTAGTTTAAAGAAAAAATACACACCAGTCTTCCATTTCTCCCTAAACATTTTAAGCATGAAAGTTTTATGAAACGGTACCCAAATATGCGATTGCTGTATAGAATGAATTTTAATTAAAAAAAATTAACACGAACATTAAGCTGTTTACATCTTCCGCCTGAGAACAGTCACCAGTTGCTACCCAACGCAGAATGGTGATTGGCTGACACCATCTGACACCCCTCTGATTGGAGAAAAAAGACGTGCTGGTTTGCTATACATACTGTACCAGGAAGAGGATTTCTTTCTATTCAAAACGTGTATTTTAAAAGTTTAAGAAGTAAAAACCTTACAGCGTACACAGATTTCTAAACTGATCAGGATCGTTATCTTTGTCTTATGCATAATAATGTTCACCGCTCTGTCCAGCAAATTAATAATAAACTTTATTTTATATAGCGTTTTAAACGAATAAGTAATTAGATTGCTCATAAACCTAATCACTTGCTTTTTCTTTTTATTTAGGCTCAGATTTCAACTATAGATCGTATTATTAATAACCATTATAACAACCAACCAACAAAAACAACCATATAAACATAATACCAACCAAAAACATAGATAACAACCACAGTACAAAATTAAATAATCAAACCATTTTACTCTCGCAAAGTCCTCCAATTATCATAATCCCGCCCTTTATGCAAAACCAAACCTTCCTCCCATCCCAGTTTATCCTGTTTATCATAAACAAAATCCACCTCAATTTTCAACATAAAGCATTAAACAAAATCAATACCTCAACACTCCATACTCAACAACGATAATTCACAAACAGCCAGAACATGTAACTACACATTCCCAAACAGACCTAATTTCCATAGCCCCGCCCCTTATGCAAAACCAACATCCCTCCCCTGTTCTCTCTCTCCCCTGGCGGTTGTAATTGTTTTTATTTTCAAATAAATTTTAGCAAAGTCATGTATTTTAAAAATCTTAAGATTTTTATATTTATGTCTTTATTTAGTGGTTTCATTAGTGACAAAGGCTAAACTTTCTTGGAAAAATGTCTTTTATGTAAACCATGTTTGCTATTAATTCATTCAGGGCTAAAATATGTTCACTGTCTTCTAATGAAAGAAGGGTTCCTTTCGCCGTAGTCGGAAGCCTAGCCTTTAACTAGTAAGTACTGTATTTACTGGGTTTTTGAGGGGTGTCTTTCGCTGGAAATCTCGCCTCCTACTTTGAAAATACCCGTGAAACAGGTTCAATTCGTCACAGCCAGCACTCCTGCAGAGAGTTGGGTTGTACTTGCAGTGTATACAGTACACGCGTTATGCTCTTCGTTAATGTCTGTGAAGTTTTATTTAATCTCTGAGCCATACTGATTCTTCTGGAAGCCAGTTTCCGCCAGGGAGTAAAAAAAAACACACACTATGGTATTCTCTCCAATGCAGTGCAGTTAAAAACATACCTCTGATGCTGCTCCTAAATGAATATCGTTTATGACCATCAGAAGCTTCATGCTCCTTTTCTTTTTTCCAGTGGATTGAACAGGGAGAGGCATTTCATGATGTACTTTTCACTGATGAAACAACAGTGGCTCTGGAACAGTTTTCAACCAAGTCATTTTATAAAAAGGGGAGATATGTACACTTTACTGAAGCTAAAAGTTTAGCCTTTGTCACTAATGTAAACACTAAATAAAGACATATAGAAATCCCTACGTTACAGACTGTATATGGCTGGTATTGGTAGTTTAAAGAAAAAATACACACCAGTATTCCACTTTCTCCCTAAACATTTTAAGCATCAGAGTCTTACATGTGGTTATTTCGAAAACGTTTGTACGTGCTCCTTCTTACCATGTTACTGTTTACTGTTACTGACCATATTAAGTTTAAGTGCCTGTGGGCACTTTTCCTGTCCGTGGGGGGTGGACCGTCTTTCATTAGAAGGTTAGTCTGTTCTACTCTGAGAATGTAGAGGGGGTGGAAAGTGCCCGCGGTCATTTAATTAGTATTAAAATCTTAGTTATCTTTCTAGTTCACAGGTTTGCATGCATAATTTAATTTTGAAAGCCACTGAGACATCAGGTACTACTGTTTTATTTATGAAAAAGAAACAAAACAAAAAACATACTAACAACTGTGCCATCCCACTCCTTAGTTAATACATTTTATTATTCATAAACAGTTAACATTGTTAGCAAAATATTTTGAATTATATTTAACCCTATTTTTTCTTTAGTTTTGTATTAATCATTATATGATAGTCAGACTTAATGTATATTAATGTATATTTGAACAATGAAAATATATTTTTACAAGATTTTACATTAAGCACTTAAAATTAATATGGTTAATAAGAGTAAACTGTAACATGCTGTAACAAGATCGGTTAAACTGCGAAGAAAATCCTTTCAGAGAAAATATTTCAGGTGTGAAGAACATAGATCTCCAATGCAATTTCAACCAAACCTGTTCCCACACACCCTGCCCCCACTACCATTAGAATATACACAAACATTTTAGCGTTTCATTCTGAGCAGAAGACCCTCACAACTGAAGAGTGCTGGCTGTGATGAATTAAACCGGTTTTACAGGTTTCAATCACAGACCATGTGACATGGGACTGAGTAAAGTAACACACAACGCCACTGGATTTGATAATATTGTACCTAACCAAAATCCGCAATATGGAAACAGAACCTGTGTAATTGTTGATAGATGATGTACTCGTAACATTTTTTCAAGACGAACTACAACATTTAAAAAATGACTTGTATGTACTTGATATCTCTAATCAATCCACGGGTTCCAGCACAAAACGAAACTAAAACGCATACCGTTTCGCGCTTCTTATTAGTTGCTCGAAAGTAATTTGACCGTATGAAATGCATAATATAAACCTAGAAACATATACGTGAGCAGTACTAAAGCACTGTAGTATCGGTGTTAAGACATACCTCTCAAATACGGTAAATCAAGTTAAAAATATCTCAAGACCGATTCTGGTCGTAATGAAACCATGTTTCGTGTATGTTTTCTTTTTCATCTTGAAATAACTCATTTCTAAATACCTTTTTCACTGTTAACATTTTGTAGCAACTTTGCGACAAAATATACACTCTGACAGTTCATCCTGCTACCAACATTAAATGAAACAAATCTTAAGATTTCTATATTTATGTCTTTATTTAGTGGTTTCATTCGAAGCTTACAATGTTTAGGGAGAAATGGAATACTGGTGTGTATTTTTTTCTTTAAAGTACCGAGACCAGCCATATACTGTATGTTTATGTTAAGATTTCCCTTCAGTGGTAAAATTAGATATGAATATTCAATACTTAAACGGGCACAGTTAAGACATTAAATATACATATACATATTGTATATAGTACAGTTTGCATACGGTAATATGTTTATGTTACGCGATTAAAAAATAAATAAATAAAACTGAAAGGTCCAGCACCAGCTGGATTCGAACACACAACCTGCCAGTTGGTAGTCACGCACCTAGACCAGTAGGCTACAAGACAGCTCGCACAAACAGGTAGGCGAAACAGCCCTACACAGCCCTGCCGCAGTACACGGATATAATCATACCGTTATTAAATTCTTGAGATACGCGATTCCATATTATATTCCCTTTTAATCAGATTCTAAAAGTATGCTTGTTGACTCCGGTATCACGTTAGTTAAAGACTTCGAAGCTTACAATGTTTAGGGAGAAATGGAATATCGGTGTGTATTTTTCCTTGTGATATTTTAAGCTCTAGTTGAATGATAGGTGTCACATTTTAAATCATTTTCGTAGTTAGAAATTATGAAACGCCCTGTTAAAAGCAAGGAAGTTTTTATGCCCGTTGAAGTAAAACAAAATGCCTGACAAAGTATGGCTTGGACAGATTCCAAGTGCTTGTACAAATGTGCTAAAGAAATTATACTTTGAGTATACAGCTTGTCCAAAGTCATCCATTATTAATACTATTAGTAATATCTTCAGTAAAGGCTTTGATGCATAAATATTTCTGATAAAGGTAGGTTGTGTACTTTTGTCCAACTGAGCAATCTTGCTTTCATAAAATATACCAACATTTTAATGACTGATGATTAACATGCTGTAATACACAGTTCAAAATTAAAGGCTCAAATGCTGTACATGAGAGGTTAAGCTCCCCCTTGCGGTTTTACAAGGCGACGCCGGATAGTTAGTCACGTGACACACGTGAACTACGTGAGACCACGTAATACCACGACACGCCCACCGGGGTATGCCGCGAAATACCTCACCCATTTTGAATGGCTGCATCTGTACTGTCCAGCTTGTCAGGTGCATTCTTTTGTAAAATAATAAGTAGAGCTTTGGGCTTATTAGTGCTCCACTTACAGCAACCCAATGTAAATACATTTTGTCTCCAAATCCACCACCACTTGTATGAATCATAGCCCTGCCAAACGATGCAAATTCCATTGCAATGGTTGTGTGCAGGAATTATTCAGTATGGCATCTCCATGTTCAAGTAAACACTGCTCTGTGTGGAAATGCAAATGGATTTAAAAATGTGTTTTTTTTAAAGCCACCTTTAAAGGCACTATATAAAATAGTTTATTATTATTATTAATATTGATGATCTTCTTCCTCCCAGGACTTGTAAAATTGTTGTTGTTATTGTTGTTATCCTGTAAAGCACTTTGAGAAGCGTACTGTCCAGCATATTGTATTTCATTGCACTTTGACAGATCGTCTTATAATCACTTGTTGTTAGAATAATCTCCAAGAGGATATTCCCCCCAAGAAGATATAGAGGATATCCCCCAAGAGGTATCCAGGTAACAATAAGTTACAGTCTGGCGCACAGTCTGGGGAGATCGCCCGTTTTCCATGTAAATAGTTCTCTGGTTCCGCACCCCTTGGTGTCTCTCTCTCTCTTTCTCCCTCTCTGTCTATCTCTCTGTCTCTCTCTCTGTCTGTCTCAGGTCCATGCTCTTGGCGGGCTTGTCTTGTGTCTCTCTCTTGTCTGGGCGCAGGAGTGCTGCTGGCAGATGGTGACGTAGAAGAAAAAAAGCGCAGTTTTTAACTCCACAGGTTTGAGTCTCTGTGTTCGTCCTCAACGAACCCAAATTCATTACGTTGGTGTTAGAAGCGGGAGGATGGACGGTGACCGGTCGATGATGTCGGACTCAGAGAAGCGCCGGTTCCCCTGGCAGCCGAGTGACCCCCTAAAACGCCTGGATGTATCCGGGGACCAGAGGTACAACTATGCGGCGTTGGCGTCGGCCTTCAGTAGGCGTTTTGGCAGGAGAGGGGAGGAGCCGGGACTGCTCCGGGCAAGGTTGGCTGCCTAGCGGGATTGATCATGATAGCAGTGGCAGATGACCAGCCTTCGTCACTCCCCCAGCATAGCCGCGCTGGCCATCTCCTCCTCCCCATCTGATTCCCCGTGCACCCCTCCGTTGGTGCCCACCGGTCTCCTCGAATATGGCATCAGCCTGCTCAGCCAAAACCAGGGCCTGCTCCAAGAGGACTGGCGTGGTCAGCATCACTTGGCGCTGCACCTCAGTCGGCACCAGGGCCCAGAGAAACGCCTGGAGCACTATCTCCCGGTGGGCATCCGCCACGTTTGCGGCGACTGGACCCAGTGGCTCTCCCGCTAGGCAGATGCGTTGGGCCAACCTTGCCCGCAGCAGTCCTGGCGCCTCCCCTCTCCTGCCAAAAAGCCTCCAGAAGGCCGACGCCAATGCTGCGTAGTTGTACCGCTGGTCCAAGGGTACATCCAGCAACGCCTGGCAGGGCGTCCCCTCCAGGACGGCGGCAATGTGGCCCACCATCTCCACCTGAGACCAGCCGTTTACCCAGGCTGCCATCTGGAACTGAGCCTCAAACATCTGCCATGGGATCTCCCCATTATAACGGCTCGGTCTCGCCAGTGCAGGCTGGAGCAGGGGTGGTGGGCTGGACCCCGCTGGTCTGGCATCTCCTTCCTGCCACATGGCCTGAGGCGACCAGGGAAAGGACCCCCTTCCGCTGAGTAGGTCACCGTGGGGTAGCCCTGATAAGGCATGTGGCCACTGGCGGTGCTGAGGGGTCGTCCCGGCTGCTTGCAGCTGCTGCTCGCCCCCAAAAGGCGTTTTAGGGGGTCACTCGGCTGCCGGGGGAACCGGCGCTTCTCTGAGTCCGACTTCATCAACCGGTCACTGTCCATCCTCCCGCTTCTGACACCAATGTAATTAATTTGGGTTTGTTGAGGACAAACACAAAGACTCAAACCTGTGGAGTTAAAAACTGCGCTTTATTTCTTCTACGTTACCACCCGCCAGCAGCACTCCCGCGCCCAGACGAGAGAGAAACACAAGACGAGCCCACCAAGAGCGCAGGCCCGAGAGAGACAGAGAGAGAGAGAGACACCAATGGGTGCGGAACCAGGGAATCAGCGATCTCCCCAGACTGTACGCCCGTTTCACTGTTACCTGGATACCTCTTGGGGAATATCCTCTATATCTTCTTGGGGGGAATATCCTCTTGGGGAATATTATAGCATAAAGTGATTATAAGACGATCTGTCAAAGTGCAATGAAATACAAAATGCTGGACAGTATACTTCTCAAAGGGCTTTACAGGATAACAACAAGTAACAACAACAATATAACAAGTCCTGGGAGGAAGAATATCATCAATTTATTTTATATAGCACCTTTAAAGGTGGCTTTTAAAAAAAAAATTAAATGCATTTGCATTTGCACACAGAGCAGTGTTTACTTGAACATGGAGATGCCATACTGAAAAATTCCTGCATACAACCATTGCAGCGGAATTTGCAATTTGCAGTTTGCACCGGAATGCACCTGACAAGCTGGACAGTATGCTTCTCAAAGCGCTTTACAGGATAACAACAACAATAACAACAACAATTTACAAGTTCTGGGAGGAAAAATATGAACAATATTAATAATAATAATAATAATAATAATAATAATAAACTTTATTAATATAGCACCTTTAAAGGTGGCTCCTCAAAGTGCTTTATAGGATAACAACCTGTCATATTATCTGCAATTTCCCTCATGGGATCAATAAAGTATCTATCTATCATCTAACCGATGAAACAACATTGGTTGGGGGTTGAAAATACCTGTGAAACTGGTTTAATTAATCACAGCCAGCACTCCCGCAGAGACTGATGAAAAACGCGCCGCGTCAGGCGAATGCACATTATTATGTTGGGCTTTTGGGTTCAGGTGGGTTTGCGCCCTACAGTTCAACCTGCGGTACCGTTGCGTACTATACATACAGTAAGAACGTGTTATATACTTTAGGAAAAATTGAGTATTGGTGTGTATTTTTTCTTTAAAATACCAATAACAGCAACATACACTTTACAAAATATGTATATGTTCCTAACTTAATATCGTTTATGACCTTTATGACCTTCGTTATGCTCCTCTGCGTATTATGCTTAGCTACTAAAATTTCCCTTTAGTGGTAAATTCCATATAAATATTCAGTACTAAGCGGATTAAAATGTGCACAGTAAAAAGATTAAATGATTAAATCTTTTCACTAACGACCAGTACACCACGTTATCTTCCGTGTCGCATTAGCATTGGAATGTTTTTTTTTACAAGTGCCAAAAGAAGCGATACACAACTTATCTCCTCTATAACTCCTCAGTTTACCGAGAAATTCCGCCAGAGCCTCACAACATTGTCCAATAATACTCTTTTCTCCGTCTAATTTTTAGTTAAGCAGGATTTGAGCTACAGACCATAACAGACCAAAAAACAGAATCCACCTGATTTTGGGTGTTAACAAATCATGTTTACAAAGAAAGTGAAAAACAGATATACTACCAGCTATAGATACCTAGATTTAGAAATTTAGATCCTTAAGTTATTATCATGATTAATTTATTAAGATGTGTGCTTACATATTCTCAATTATAAAACAGATAATTCCGGTCCTGGAATCTGACTGGCTGACACCCTTCTGAAGCGGTACCATAATCTCTGGTATACGGATGCCCCTGAAATTTGACTTGTTACTATGTGATAAATTTTAAAGAGGTAGATACAAAAGTTTGGATTCTCATGTATCTGGTACAAGTATCTTTTAAAACAGTCTTTGTTGTGTTCTTGAGGATCATTGTGATATTTTGAGCTCTGGTTGAATGATAAGTGTCGCAGTTTAAATAGTTTTTGTTGTTAGAAATTATGAAACGCTCTGTTAAAAGCAAGGGAATTTTATGTCTGTTATACTAAAAGAAAATGCCCAACAAACTAGGGATTGGACAGTTTTTCAGTGCTTTAACAATCGATGGAAATGTTCAAATAAATGTGCTAAAGAAATAAACAAAAAAAGTAATTTATTCCTTTATCATATTGGCTAGCTAATGTCCCGTCCTTGCTAGTTAGATCAACGAAATGCTGGGTTGTTACTTTTTGTCGATGAAAAAATAAAGTATTTTCATTTAAAATGACTGTTATAAATAATGTGGACCAGCATAATACTTTGAGTTTACAGCTTGTCCAAGGTCATTCATTATTAATAATATGAGTAATATCTTCGGTAAAGGCTTTGATGCATAAAATATTTCTGCATAATTAAAATATTTATGATAAAGGTAGGTTGTGTACTTTTGCCCAACTGAGCAATCTTGCTTTCATAAAATATATCAACATTTAAATGACTGATGATTAACATACTGTAATACACAGTTTAAATTTAAAAGCTCAAATGCTATACATGACAGGTTAAGCTTTATTGGGTCCTCCTGGTGGTTTTACAAGGTGATTCCGGATACTTTCCGGTATGACATCAAATTACGTGATACACTGTGTGATACTGCGTTTTGATGCGACACGCCCACCGGGGTATACCGCGAAATACCCCACCCATTTTGAGTGGCTGCATCTGTATTTTTAGGAATATAAATGGGAAATTAGTCTGGACAATTGCTGACAGATTCTGTCTTACAAATTTCATTTAAGATCGTTCATAAATTTAACCTGTTAAATTGACACTTTCTAGATTTAAACATGAACAAGATTTTGTATTTTGTAATAATGAGAAAGATTCTTTTTTACATTTGTTTGTTAATTGCTTACAATATATACAAAACTGTTTTGGATAGATTTGCAAAATGTTATTGTATAACATTTAAAGGTAAATTTTAAATTTAAAGATTTTTATATTTTATATTTTTATATTTTTGGATAAAGGATATGTTCTTATTATTAATCTGTTTATTTTGGCAAAATACATCATCCACAAAAGTAAATGGTCTAATATTGCTCTATCTATTAATTTTTTTAAAGTACAATTCCTTTTTTACTTAAATTCTATTAGAAAGAATCAAAAGGCAAGACATGCAATGGAAATATTTAAAAAGTAAAAAGTTTCAGCTTTTGTAATTGTGAATTCCTCTGGATGTGAAGTGTCTATTTCTGTGGGATTCCATAAAAATAAGTGTAATTTGATTTTTATCAGGGAACTTGACAAGTCTTCAGGCCTATAGATCCTGTACGATTTATGAATATAGTGTAATGGAACAGCCAACATACAGATTGTATGATCTGGTTGCAGTATGGTGACGGTACCGCCCTCCCCTGTGCATAACAAGGGTGTTGTCTGGCAGGGCTAAAGAAGGTCTTCTTTAGCTCAGCAGGCAAGACCTGCAGTGAGGCATGAAATAGGGTGGGAGCGGCGAGGGAACAAGCCATATGATCCGAATTCATTACAATAACAAAAGGACAGACAATGAAATGTGGGCTATTTTGAAGTCGCAAACATGAGATAAAAAGTCGCAAACGTGAGTCGTATTTATAAGATATGAATTCGTAATTCTGAAAATCTATGTCGCAATTGCGAGATATGAACTCGCAATTACGAGAAATAAAGTCATAATTCTGAGATTTTAAGTCATAATTCTGATATACAAATTCGCAATTGCGAGATATAAACTCGGAATTCTGAGATATAGTCACAATTGTGTGATACCATAGCACATTTTTTTTTACTCTCTGGCGGAAATGGGCTTCCATATTACTCTTCAGCCCACCCATAAAATAATCTGAAAATGAGGTTCAAATGTCAAGCTACCAAGTGTACCACAGGCTTGTTTTATCAATGCTAGTAGGACATTGATTATTTCTGATTTGCAGAAGGTAATCTTTGTATAGACTCATGATAAGTATTTGTATGAGACTTAATGATGAGAAAAAACATTTCCACAATTGCAGTATACACCCATGCAAACTGTAAATGATGCATTATTTCACAGAAAATCACAAAACAAAACCTGAGCTTATAATAGGGAGCACTATATTTACTATATCATTATGTATTGATTTCAGAATTTCTGACTCCACAATTAGTGAAACTAATAAGAACAGTGTACACATTTCAAGATTCAAGTGGAAGTCTTATTGCTAGACTTCAACATTTTTAGATATATTTTTTCTTTATTTTCAAAATGGTAATATAAAGGTTTTTTTATCTGAAAAAAATCTGCTAAATTTTCATATTTAATTTAGCTTTTATTAGACATAAAATCATGTTGATAAAAGGTGCCATGACATTCTATCAGAGATGGAAGGGAATACATGCATATGACTTTTGAATGTGTGACTGTTTGGAAAACAGGTCTAATTACCAAAAATTGGAGCATTTAATTAAAACAGCCTTATGCTATTTATGCTATTTATTTTGCTAGTTATGATAATACTAAACATTCAGAAAACAGTGCACACTAACTTACTACTTTCTAGTCTGACAAGCAATACATTGTTAAAACACTTTTGATATAGGATATTGTCAAAATTGTTTTGAAATTGGTCTTACATGTATGGCAGAGTACAAAGAATCTTTGAAACAACAGATTATCAATGACCATTAACAAACGGTACAGTCAAAATATGTAATTTTAATATTACATATGATATGTAAAGTATTGTAAATAAGGAAACATATTTCTTTTTGTTTTCTTAAACAACCAAAGCATTTCTTTTTCTAAGAAAATCTACAAATATACTCTTACAGAATAACTAACTGCATTTACCTTGCACATTGTATGTGTTGATAAATGTCTTTACTTATCAATCTGAAATGTTTCATTATTTGTGCCATTCATGCAATTACATAAAGATTAATTACAACAGTTTGAAGAAAAAACATGTTGAAATTATTTGGTGGCTTTCTGCCTTAGTTTTGTTGTTTTTATGAAGGTCCAAATTGTATTTACAGAGGCACATGGTTTTTAATACCAAAACTTTAGTCAATAACAAGTTAGGTTTTGAATATCAGGTGACTGTTTTAGAATTGCCAAATGTTATACTTTTTGAAGAAAGCCTGTTATGTTTTGAAACTATCTCAGAAATAAATACATGTGGACTGGATCTATAAGATGACTGGATCTATAAGATGAGTACAACAATCTAAGTGTGTCATAACTCAGGTCAGGAAAATGACTTATAGTCCATACTTTTGGAGCAGTTCAGATTGCCACTGACATTTGCGTTCTGGAAATTTTTCTGGTATTTTAATTTTTTGAAAATCCTGAATGCACTGTTTCATTTCTTCTTTCACACTCAGCATTTCTGTTACTTTCTTTTTGTTTAGATTGGTCTCTCGAGGGTTGCTAATTAATGACTGGAAGAGCTCGCTGTTCCTGCGCTTCTCTGGGAGCTGCACCCACTGCACAGAGACCCTTTTTGATGGTCTGTCCAAAGTAAGTGTCCATGGCTGACGTAAGGTAGACTGAACTAGGGCACTGGTGCTTCCATCATGTGGTGTTGTGATCTCCGAATGGGTCTCAGAACTGGAGGAGGAAAGCTCATTCAGGGAAGTTCCACTTTCACTTTCCTTGTCTGGCAGAATCTCATGCTTCCTTTCCTCGCATTCCTGCTTTGGAGATACTGTCTTCAGGGCTGGTCCTACCAAACAAAATAAAATAACAAAAAAATGTCTGTGGTCAGGAAAGACTGGGTGATTACTTCTGCAAAGAGAAAGCTTTTAAAAAAAATATTCTAGACAGTCCATGTGCCAACAACAGCTTAAATCTAGGTAATGCATGGTCTTTGACATTGTTATGCATGTTTTATTTTAAGCCACTACAATTACACTTTATCCAATACAGAGTAATGGGGGAGCCAGAGCCTATCCTGGTAAGCAATGGGCACAAGTAGTCTGGGCAGACAATTTTTTTCATTTTTATAAAAGAAATAAAAAATAAGATATAATGATGTGTTCCTGCTTAACTTAGAGATTGCATGACTTTTAAAGCTGTAAAAACAGGTTTCAATAGTTTATAACCACTTTTTATGTGCAAAATATTACTTCCTTGTGATCAGCTTAGAATCTTTGTGTATAGTGTAAGTTTTTTACTTCTTAAACTATTAAAATACATGAATTTCATAAAGACAACACTCATTTCGAACAGAAAAAATCACATTCTGTTCTCTTCCTATTATGTAGGACAGATCAGCAGGTCTTTTTTTCCCAATCAGAGGCTCTGAAAATAGCATACCGTCCACTGCACTCTGTCAGAGGGGGAGACGGCACCAAGAGACAGAAGAGGTGGGGAGCTCAGTCTTACGTAATGGCTGTTCTACAGAGTGGGATGCGAACGGCACCAGTTCTGAATGTTATGTTACACTTAGTTCATTGTTTTAAATACATCTACTTAAGAATGTTAGGTGTTAGCATAAATTATTAGTAATCAATAATATTACATTTATCACTGTAATACATTGTTGCACTTTTCCCCGCATCTTGTAAAAATATATTTTCCTTGTTATATATATACAGATGCAGCCATTCAAAATGGGTGAGGTATTTCGCGGCATACCCCGGTGGGCGTGTCGCGGTATCACGCGGTGTCAAGCAGTGTCACGTGGTTAATAGCGGGTCATTTGACGCTCTACAGGAAACTATCCGGCGTCACCTTGTAAAACCGCAAGGGGGAGCTTAACCTCTCATGTACAGCATTTGAACTTTTAATTTTGAACTGTGTATTACAGCATGTTAATCATCAGTCATTAAAATGTTGGTATATTTTATGAAAGCAAGATTGCTCAGTTGGACAAAAGTACACAACCTACATTTATCAGAAATATTTATGCATCAAAGCCTTTACCGAAGATATTACTAATAGTACTATAATGGATGACTTTGGACAAGCTATATACTCAAAGTATAATTTCTTTAGCACATTTGTACAAGCACTTGGAATCTGTCCAAGCCATACTTTGTCAGGCATTTTGTTTTACTTCAACGGGCATAAAAACGTCCTTGCTTTGAACAGGGTGTTTCATAATTTCTAACTACGAAAATGATTTAAAATGCGACACTTATCATTCAACTAGAGCTCAAAATATCACAAGGATCCTCAAGAGCACAGCAAAGACTGTATTAAAAGATACTTGTATGTATCAATGCTTTCTTTTCCGTATACCAGATTTTATGGAACCACTTCAGAAGGGTGTCAGCCAGTCAGATTCCAGGAATCGGTACTTTAAAGGAAAAATACACACCGGTATTCCATTTCTCCCTAACGATTTTAAGCATCGAAGTATTTAACTAGCATGTGAAATAACGTGTGAAAAAGTGGTAGTTTTAAGCTTTTCTGCTAATATAATATGGAATCGCGTATCTAAAGAATTTAATAACGATATGATTATATTAGTGTACTGCGACAGGGCTGTGTAGGGCTGTTTCGCCTCCCTCTTCATGTGGCTTCCCCTGTAGCCCACTGGTCTATGTGCCTGACTAACAGCTCACAGGTTGTGTGTTCAAATCCAGCTGGTGCTGGACTTTTCTTTTAACAAACATTTCTTCAAAAAAATAGAATAACGATATTATGGACAATCAATTGACTTTTATATTTCAATATATCACAACATGATCGATTCTAAGTCATTTTTGATAACAATGAATAGTCACCTTCTTCCGTTCTGACAACAGTCCCTGCTTCTGCTTCCTGCTTCTATTGTGTGTGTGTGTGCAATAGAGTACATTTTTATAGAGAAATGAAGGCTGGACAGTATGCGTTACAATATAAACATTTATATTGATTTAAATCGTGTTCTGATTTAAATCTTAAACGCGTGTTTAATTAGATGTGTTTTTTAATCATAATCAGGCTAATGCAACATAAATTGATACAGTATCTTTGTCTTCTAAGTATCTTAATAAACTTTCAGCATAGCTTTCTACCCATTTAGATGTATATTTCTTGGGATTTTGGGATCAAACGTGGAAGGATTAGATTGTAATCGTTTTTATTTGTCAAATACGTGACTGTATTTCTGAATGTTATGTTACACCTACAGTAGTTCACTGCTTTAAATACATCGAATTAAGAAAGTTCTGTGTATCACTTTAGATCTTTTTTTCTGAACCAGGGAAAATCTGATCATGTTTCTCTATTACAATAATAAAAAACTTTGTTTTACATATCACCTTTAAACGTGGCATCTCAAAGCAAAAACAGTTAAAAGGGACCAAAGTAAATACCAGACAAACGCAAACGCGTTTTTAATAAAATGCTTTTATTCATTCAGCAGAGAGTGAGAGGGACATCCAGCAGAGAGAGACACACGCACCGGTTTCCATTGACAAAATTGTTTTTTTTCAATTCCTCTTGTCTAACAGGAATGTTTTGTTTGTGGACAGACTGTTAGACTAGAGGAAAAGAGCGCCTCCTTCTACGAAGCATTTCGTTGATCCGATCACGAATTCTTTTCCAGTTGCACAAAGTAAGGGTAAACTTACACCATACCGATGAGCTAATGTCAGGGAAAGACACCATTTCTTTTTTCTGATCACTCGCTTTCTGGATACACATCTCACCTGTCCTGTTCTTTGTTTTCCTGGTTTGCTGATTATGCCTGCTGCGGTCCACTCCTACCCTCACACCTAAAGAATACTATTTTAAATTTCTTGGCGCAGTTCATTAACCCTTGTATGTTCTTTCCGTGCCCAAAATGCAATTTAAAAAAAGTCAAAAACCATGCTCAAAATGCAATTTAGAGCTTTCTGGCAAGAGGAGACACCCAAATCAATGTAACATGCCACAGTTTGTGCATGAACAGGGTTATACTGCCTATTCCCTTCGATACCCAATTAAAAAAAATGTTTTGAATCCCCGGCGGAACCGGGCATCCATATGAATCAAGTAACAGGTTTATTCCATGCTGAAAAAAAGAAGAAAGAAAACACATTCCATAAGAATTGATTGAGCTCCGCTCTGTACCACGCAATGATCCCCCCAGAGTCTCTGCCCCGGGTTATTTGGGTTTTTAGATAGAGGGTAAAAAACTCTCTCTCTGGCTTGACCTCCCCCTCCATGGGTATTGTCTGTTTTTTTTGTTAACAAGGCTCGCCAGCTAATGTGAATCGAACCTGTCTTTCTAGCTCTTAAAGTCGTGCGATGTGTAAACCACAATTCAAATAGAGAAAAAAGACCTGACTGACAAGCTGATACATACTCTTAGAGTTTGATTATTAGGGAATATAATACAAAAATATAGTACTAAAAAAGGTACTACCACTTTTAAAGGTGATATGTAAAATAAAGTTTTTTATTGTTGTTATAGAGAAACATGATCAGATTTTCCCTGGTTCAAAAAAAAAGATCTAAAGTGCTACACATAACTTTCTTAATTCGATGTATTTAAAGCAGTGAACTACTGTAGGTGTAACATAACATTCAGAAATACAATCACGTATTTGACAAATAAAAACGATTACAATCTAATCCTTCCACGTTTAATCCCAAAATCCCAAGAAATATACATCTAAACAGGTAGAAAGCTATGCTGAAAGTTTATTAAGATACTTAGAAACAAAGATACTGTATCAATTTATGTTGCATTAGCCTGATTATGATTAAAAAACACATATAATTAAACACACGTTTAAGATTTAAATCAGAACACGATTTAAATCAATATAAATGTTTATATTGTAACGCATACTGTCCAGCCTCCATTTCTCTATAAAAATTTACTCTATTGCACACACACACACAATAGAAGCAGGAAGCAGAAGCAGGGACCGTTGTCAGAAGGGAAGAAGGTGACTATTCATTGTTATCAAAAATGACTTAGAATCGATCATGTTGTGATATTTTGAAATATAAAAGTCAATTGATTGTCCATAATATCGCTTACCTATTTTTTCGAAGAAATGTTTGTTAAAAGAAAAGTCCAGCACCAGCTGGATTCAAACACACAACCTGTGTGTTGTTAGTCAAGCACGTAGACCAGTAGGCTACAGGGGAAGTCACATGAAGAAGGAGGCGAAACAGCCCTACACAGCCCTGTCGCAGTACACGAATATAATCATATCGTTATTAAATTCTTTAGATATGCGATTCCATATTATATTCCCTATTAATCAAATTCTAAAAGTATGCTTGTTGACTCCGGTATCTCTTTAGTTAAAGACTTCCATGCTTAAAATGTTTAGGGAGAAATGGAATACTGGTGTGTATTTTGTCTGTACCGCTCACTTTGAATGGCTGCATCTGTATAACATTATAAATATACATTAAATCTGACTATCAGAAAATAAGTTAAATACAAAATTAAAGAAAAAATAGGGTAAAATATAATTCAAAATATTTTGCTAGCAATGTTAACTGTTTATAAAATAAAATATATTAACTAAGGAATAGGATGGCACAGTTGTTAGTATGCTTTTTGTATGTTTTTTTTCATAAATACAACAGTAGTACCAGATGTCTCAGTGGCTTTCGATAATACATTATGCATGCAAACCTCTGAACTAGAAAGATGACTAAGATATCCATCCATTCCTAATGGTGGCGAAGTGGTTAGCATTGCTATCTTGCAGCACTGGGGCCCTAGGTTAAATTCCTGCCATCCTGGGTGTGTGGGGTTTGCATGTTCTTTCTGGGTTCCGCATTTTTTCTCCTTATGTGTGATATGATTCCCTCTCACAGTCCAAAACATACCGGTAGGGCTTATGGGAAAACTGGCGTTGGTGTGTGTGTGTTTGTGTCTGTTTGTCTGTCCTGTGATGTACAGACGCTATGTCCAGTGTGTATTCTGCCTTGCATCCGTTGCTTGCTGGGATAGGCTCCAAATCCTCTATACTGGATTAAGAGATTAGAAAATGGATGGAAGTAAAGACACTGTGATTATGGAACTATACACATTGTTAGAAACCCACTATGAGATGGCAGCATCTCACTGAGGATAAATTATTTTAAAGTGATGACTTAAGGAAACAACCTTTCCACCTCTCTTGCACATCAGTACCTAGTTAGTTATTTTAACAAATTACCTCTAAATATAAACATCTTAAGCTGTTGGCTCTGTGTTCAATTCCTTCAATTCATGTGCATCCAACACACAGTTCAATGCTAACAACTACACAAAATCTAAAATACAATCATCATTTCACTATCTATGTAAACATACAGTCTGTTAACTTCATCATCTTCCTCTGTAGTCTATAATTTTTGTCATTCTGTCATTTTGTCAAAAGTATGCCTAACCCCATTAGGAAGTGTTCTTGTTATCAATGTATTCCTCAACTTTCCTCAAATTATCTTTTTTCCTACCTAGATCTCTAGTCTTACATCCTGCAATAACACTTTAATCCCCCCAAACTGCTTGTGTTAATTTGTTTAAATCACAAATATCATATGTAAATACCGGCCATGTAGTACTCTGCATTGTGGAATAGTTTCTTTTAAAGGGAACTAGAGAGACTAGGAACTAGAGAAATCAAGAAAGGCTTTTTTCTATAATTAATAAATGCACATCCTGTTCACTGGAGTAATTCAATCCACACTGAGCAATCTCCAATATGTTCAGAATTTGACAGCCAGAATCCTGATCGGGATGCATTACACCTGTCTCTGAGTCCTTGCACTGGCTTCCTATCAGGTTTCGAGTTTCTAGTCAACTTCAAAATCCTCAATCAGTCTGACTCTGGTCTTCTAGCTGTCCTCGAGAACATCTACATTGTATGGGTAACAGGACCGTCTCTAGCTGCACCAGACGCTCAGAGCTCAGAGCTCTGAATTTGTATCCCTAGTGATATCAGTCACCTACCCTGAGTGCATTTAAATCTAACCTTTCTTTTCAGAAGAAAAAGTGTCTATATTTGCTTCATTTTCTAATTTTGGTAGCACTTCTAACTGCTTGTCTTTTTTATATATATTTACTTTGTAATCTGTGGTCCTTATAATTGTTTTTACATCAACCATATTGCTTTGAGATGCCACTTTAAAGGTGCTATATAAAATAAAGTTTTTTTTTCTTATTGTTATAGAGATACATGATCAGATTTTCCCTGGTTCAGAAAAAACTATCTAAAGTAGTTTGTTACTCTTCTCACACCCTCTTTGCTAATTGGCTTTTCATACTAATCCAATCAATCTAACTGCCTATTTTCTGTGCTTTCTCTATCCTGCTAGATTTATAATTATTCTGAAAATATTCTTCTTGAAATGACTCATTTCTAAATACCTGTTTTCAGTGTTAACATCTTGCAGCAAAATAGACACTTAGCTCAACTTGACAGTTCATCCTCTACCAACATTGAATTAAGAAATCTTTAGATTTCTTTATTTATTTAGTAGTTTCATTAGTAACAAAGGCTAAACTTTCTTGGAAAAAAATAATTTTATGTGTTGTAAAAAACTGACTAGCTTTAACAAAATATATTTACAAATCATTCCGCCTGGCAATCTACCTGAATGCTCAACTATCTGAGAAGCCCTCTGTGAAACCATGTTTAATATTAATTCATATAAGCCTCTCTGACAGAATTGCTACTTTTTTGACTCCTCACTCTCTGCCAAATCTATTTCATGTTTGCATGTTCTTTTGTAACACAAACTTTTCTGGGATTTCTTTGTATATCTAAGCGTTCCTGTGTCCCTCTTCTGCACTATGGCTAGTCATGGCTTTTTTATTTTTGCTTATTTCAAAGTAACACCTGCTCCATTTCCCAAACTTTTTGCTCATTCAATTTGTAGACTGAATTTTAGTTTTAGCCTTAAAAAGCTTAGGTTTTCTTTTTTTGTTTCTTGTCCTACAACTGTTTTTATTGATCACCAAATTATTGCACCTGACATGACTTCTTTCATTCACCCTTTCCTGAACGTCTATGACAAGCAGAGATAGTGCTGTCTCTGCTCTGGTGCGATCTTTTGCAGCTGAAATTTTGCTGTTTTAAACGAATAAGAAATTAGATTTCTTATAAATCTAATCACTTATTCTACATAAACACAGCATAATTGCTCTTGAAAATGCTCTTTTTCTTGTTCGTTTTGGAGACCTTGATCAAAACTGATTTGAGATGTCATAAAGGCTTTAGTTTCTCTGTATATTTCTCTTGCAGAAAAAGTGTGCATTTCCTACATTGCTTTGTATGTCGAGCTTTTCACTTTATATTTAGGCTCAGATTTCAACTATAAACCATACACTTATTACTAGCAGTAAATGCTGATGTTTTGCTCCCCCTTACCACAAAAATATATTTGTATTGTAGCTGGGATGAACTTTTTTTCAGACGTGTCTCTCCCTACTGCAATTCGGACATGGAACGGTTAAAGATGGCAACAAGTCAGGCGCCCGGGGGGGGGGGCATTAAAAAGCCAAATAGGAGTGGCTTAAGCGACATACACAGTCGTGTAACTGACAGTTTTAGGTAGCCTAACGTGTAAATTTTGCTTTGTTGCTGATAGGTTAAGCTTTTGAAACTCAGCCCCAAAGTCACATTACTGATTTTTCACCCTGTTTCGTTAGTTAAACGCAAGGATCACAAGCACCACCATGTTAACTGGGATGCGTAGTTTTTAATTCAGTTTGAATTATAACTGTACGTAATGTCTTCATATTTGGCCACGGCTTTAAAGAGAGGGCGTGCCAAAAATTTTTGGTACCGTCGTCTTCGCTTGCGGTACCCAAGTCATGATAGGATTTGACCTCGAACGTTTGCCCAGCGTAGCACAAGGCAGGATACAACCTGGATAGGACACCCGTTAATCTCAGGGCAAAGACAAACAGAGGACAAACACATAACACTCACACCTGGGACAATTTCCCCAGATGCTAATTAGCCTGCTAGTATGTCTTTGAATTGTGGGAGGAACCAGAGCACATAGAGGAAACCCACATAAACACATGGAGAATATTCAAAATCGATGCAGATAGCACCGCAGATCTGTAATTAATACCAGGGCTTCAGCACTGCTAGGTAGCTCTGCTAACCACTGCACCACTGTGCCTCCTGATTCATCGATCCATTAATCTTCTAACTTTATCCAGTACAGGATCATGGGGGAGCCAGAGACTATCCCAGCAAGCAACAGGTGTGAGGCAGTTTTCAACCTGTATAAGATGCTAGTCTACTGCAGGTCACACAAAAGACAAGCACACTCACTAAAAGAGCAATTTGTTTCAGACGCCAATTAAAATACTAGTATGTATTTTGACTGTGGGAAGAAACTGGAACATCCGGAGGAAATTCACTCAAACATGGGGACAACACACACAGATAATACTCCAGGTCCAGAATGGATCCCAGGTCCCAAGCATTGTTCATTATTTTGAGTTGAAATGTAATTCTTTTAATAATGTCTAGAAAAAAATTGTCAGTATCATTTGATATTAGTAAAGCCCTTATATCGGAACAAGTAATAGGTTTATTCCATGCTGAAAAGACAGCCGAAACATTGTGTTTTCTTTCTTCTCTTTTTAGCATGGAATATACCTATTGTTCCCTTGCAACCTATGCATGCTGACTTAACCACCCACCTCAACTACTTCAAGCCCTTATATTTGCATATTGCTATGTACTGCTGGGTATTTGAATAAAAAAGCCATTTAATTTTTTGTACCATTTAGCCAATACTGGCCAGTAGCATGTGTCATACACAGATGGATACAGAACAAGCTGTTGAGTTGCTCTATTATGCTTAAAGAATTATGTGGATTGGAGAGCTCCAGATCAGACTGGGGGGCTGTTTAAAGTATTCTCTGCAATTTCCTACCAATCAGAAGACCATCACTAAGACAGACCTGGAAAAATGGGATTACATAAAAAGTCAATTATAGTAATTAGAAACTGAAATTCCAGTTAGTCATTCCAGTTAGTTGGCAGTACAGTTGGTCCATATCTGAGATGACAAGTGAAGGTAGGTTTGGGCTGTAGAATGCCTGCATTCACACATTTATAATGCTTGTAAATAATAATTGTGTGTTCATAGGTTAGTTTTTTACTGTACCTTAAAGATGTATCCCCTGCTTATACTGTTATCACACTATAGCATATACCTTGATATTACAGTATTTATTATAACATTTTAACTTTTAACATATTTTTGTTGTTGAACAATGTGATGCCTCTGCACATTATAAGAGCAAACTGCAGAACAGTTACATCAATCATTTTTTTTCAAAATAATCTGTAGTCACTCACAAGTGGTTATACTTGATATACTTGCCATTATAACTACCTGATATTACAGTTCCCCTCTTCATGATAAGATGTAAATGGTGATATATCAATCAACACCTTTATGTTTAAAAATCTGATAGATATTAATCGGTATTTAATTGGTATCAGTACTAATACAGTATTTAGAAGTGTCCAGTAAATGATACTGTATTATATGTATTGTACAGTAAAATACTGAAAATCAGACAGAAAATCAGCAAATATAATGATTGATTATTTAATTTTTATACAGAATAGCACCTGGTTTAGTTAATAAACTCTTGAAAAGATAATGGATATGTTCATGCAAAAAAGAAAATACTTTTTTTTAATGTCATAATTCTCACTATTGGCACCTCTCTAGTTTACTTTGTTTTTTAAATCTAAGACTCCATGAGAAACAAAATATGATAGTTCCAAATGTTTGCAAGCGTGATCACTGATACCTTGACATGAAGTGCGGGATGAGCAAGACAACACTCACCAATTTTTACCATGATACCACTGAGAGTGTCCTGACCAGTGTTATTACGGTGTGGTATGGTGGAGCCACAGTACAGGTCAGAAAAGCCATACAGAGGATTGTGAGGTCCGTGCAGAAAATCACTGGGCCTGAGCTACCCTCCATCGACCGGATATATCTCAACCGCTGCCATAACTGGGCTCAAGCTATACTTCAGGACCCAATTCACCCTGGCCATGATCTGTATTCACTCCTGGGTTCAGGTAGAAGGTATCACAGTATCAAAACACTGACCAATAGATTCAAAAACAGTTTTTTCCCCAAGCAGTCCTCATCATAAACAGCTCAAATAATAGCACCTGCACTTTAAGGTACTGCACTGTTTGCACTATGTCCTGTCTTGGCTGTATTCTAACATCTATTGTCTAAATTAATTGTCCATGTCTGTTTGTCATTTGTGCCTATTTTTTCTCTACTGTTACTGGATACAGCTGAACGAATAAGCATTCCAATACACTTGTTGTATATGGCACTTAAAAAATCTTGAATCTTGAATGATGAAACTGCTACAAGCTGCTCTGAGAAACAAAACTTAAGCATCAGCAATGGATATGTCTCTGAAACAAAGGTTTTAAAAGGGTGCTTTTGACAAAGGTTGGATTATCACCATACATTTACCATCAAATGTATTAAATCAATACATATTCAAGAAATAATAAAATAAATTAATAAAAACATTATGTTATATAAAGAAATTAAATGTAAAGTGAAATACAGCACAACTATAAGCATTAAATATCTTTAAGCACTGTAGTAAAGCAATGTGGTAATGTGGAGTTAATAGCAAATAAATGATAAATTGTAATTATTCTCATCTTCATTAATATGAAAATCAAGAACACTCCATGTAATGAAATGTTAGTAAAAGAATGTGACATTTAGGTTTGTATATTGTTGATAGAGAGCCCAGGATGATCCTTGTTAACTTTTAAATCGATCAGTTACAGTGTATTGACAGTTTCAGTGATCAGAATACAATAATACCAGAGATCAGTCTGGGCATCTATCAACAGTAGTAGTATGTGGTATATGTCATACTGTATAAAACAAAATGACAGTTATGAGGCCATTCTTGCAGAAATCATTTTTTACAATTGTAGTTCAAGTCAGTAGCTGCGTCAGCTTGTGTCAGCACTTCTGCTGCGACCCACTATGCCTTCCGCTAAAGCTTTTTCTAGATCTCTTCATCATTCTATCTCTTCCTGGGCTACTTGCCCCCTTCTCTCACCAAACTGGCAGTCCGTCTCTTCTCAGTGATCTGATCCAAGATCAGGCATTCTTTACAGATGTCGTCATTATAATATTCCTAAAGGATTTAATCTGAAATTTAACACCTTTCCTTTGACTCGGATATCACCCAGAGAAACACTTAGAGACTTCTACAACAATTTTTCAGGAAACTCATGCTTTCTACCATTTTCTCCCTCAAACAACAGATTACTCGTTCTGACAACAACATACCTTCACTAATCCTAATCTTGTTGTTACTATACCCTCAGACCTTTTCCTTTCACAGGATGAGCGATCACTTCTCAGCAAAGGCCTCAGTTTTGTACCACTCCAGGATTCGGGTCAGAGCATATTTTGCTAATGACTCCTCTTCACTGGCAGCTGACAACAACCTGGTTTTTTTATGTCATTAACAATATCAGTCCTAAATAAAACTGTTATACTGTTATACTGTAGCCTGGTGTAATGCCAATATTTTCCACATTTTACCCCTCAAGATCCATTCATGAGACATGGTATGCTTGGCTTTATGCACACACAGTTAGTACATTCAGTATTTTCTCAACAGCTTGCTCATAATACCTAATATCTTTTTTCAGCCCTGCCTGTAGATTGTGTGACAAGGTTTTATCATCAGTTCTTCCCACAATATATACTCAGTAAAAATACACAATGAGAGAAGATAATAGATTTACTTGTACATCCATGCTTTGTTCTATGCATTGACCAAGTTCACTGCTTAACCAATGTGCAGATAGGTTTGGATAAGTTTACTATAGGAGTATGATCTGTATTCCTTTAACAGAGTAATAAGACATAATAAAGCTTACAACATATCAAAAGATAAAAGGCATTTCAAAACAAGGGAATTAAAACCACGAAGCCCGGGTCGGAACCGGCAGACGGGGAACAGGAACGGGAACAGAGTTTAAAACCTTAACGGGACCAGGCGCTTCCAGGTCCCGGACTCGCACGATATGGAAATCAGATGCAGAGCCCGGATGAACGTCAGCGCCTGGCTTTTAAGGTGGGCTGGGAATAGGGAGCAGGTGCACAGAATAAAGTCTCACGTGAAAGGGCTGGAGCACCCTTAAGGAGGGGGGACTATAATCGTGACAATCTCTCTGTTCATCTCTGTGGTGCAGCCACAGAGAAACTATTCATGCAGGCTGATTTAAAGATGTTTTCTTTTGATAAGGGACAGCTCCCAAATGGGGATGCACTTAGCTAAGCCTGGCTATCATGATCAATGGTCATCCATTGGTGCCTATCTGTCTAGGGAGTGCCAGATGGACATCTGGACTGCATTCCTAAGTGTCAGGAGTAAGTGACTCATATCTCACATTGATCAAACAATCAGGGACTGGTAGGGCCGATTAACCCACGTGGGACTCTGATGCCCAGGAAACTTTCAGCCAAAAAACGAGCTGAAGTTCCTCCAGGTAAAAACAGGCAACAGAGAGCCTGGAGAAGGAGAACCATTCTAAGGGCTATTCCAGTAGGAGAATTCTAAGAAGAATTCCAGGGGTGCAAGACAATCCCAGGGCAGGACGGCCCAGGAGCAGAAAGGCTCCCAAGGGCAGGACATTCTAGCAGTGCGCCTCCTGACCATCCTGAGACTCAGCCCGGACAACCACGGATTGGCCATTGTGTCTGAGTGCCAGAACTTACCTTTGTTCTAAGAGTCTAGAGTGGAGGTTGCCAGAGAATAACCAGAGGATCCACCCGAGGTTAGCACCAGCAGCAGGCCTCGTGAACAGGTCGGAACTGTGGACAGCTGAATCACTATTCAGAACTAGCTCTTCATCAGGAACGAACCGGTCCTCTTCCTGACTTGCTGGGACCCACAGTCATCTTTTCTCCTTTGCTCAAACTGTGCTAGTTAAAGCCAACACTAACTAGCCGGTCAGTGAGCATCAGCAGCGCACCATCGCAAGCCGCACAGTACAGCCTGGCACGGAGCCAGAGAGCCCGCAGGAGATCTGAATCCCCAGAGATTGGATGAGTATTCAACTTCAATGCATTACAGCTCGAGAATTCAATTGTTATCCCAACCAGTTGACATCAATTTAATTCCTAAGAGTTATGTACTTGTTTTGACTATCTAGTGTAGAAGTTGTAACCAAGTTCACTTACGAAACGGTCTAAATGAATGATATACTGAACGTATGTCCTCTTGATATATGTAACTCTTTGTAACTGATCGAATATATACATTTTGTATTCTGATAACTCTCTCGATAAGATCTGTTAGGTTTACATGCATATTTTATGTATTAATAAATGTATCCTCGTGTATTAGTACCTGTGTGTGTGTATTGTTTGAGTTATATCGCATGGTTGGATTCTAAAGCCATTAAAAGAATCATTTTGTGATTTACTGCTACAATTAATAATTGTCCCAGTAAATGCCCAAACCCTAAAGAACCGGTGCCTCGTGAGAGGGATCACACTCTTCAGATTCTCCAAGAAAGCCTATGCCAGGATATTGGAAAGGACCCTCGATAGTCAAGCCTCAGATATAGGAGAAACAGATGGATTCTGTCCTGGCTGTGAAATAGTAGACCAACTTTTTCTCCTTGCATGAATATTTGAGGGGGTATGTTTGCCACCTTGTCTACACATGTTTTGTGGACTTGAAGAAGGCTTACAACATATATCATGATGCCTGTGTATCTTGTGCTGGGAGAAATTGGGGTGATGGTGCCATTGGTGGTGGTGTAGGGGAGTCCCCATTACCTGTAAAGCGCTTTGAGTGGAGTGTCCAGAAAAGCGCTATATAAGTGTAAACAATTATAATTTATTATTATTACTACTTGCCCTACAGTTCCTGTATTTGTGGAACAAGAATAGGATCCAAATTCTATTATTAGGTTAGGTTGAGCCCATTCAAGTTGGGCATCAGACTCCACCAAGGGCATGTCTTATCTTCTCTTCTGGTCAGGATTTTCATCGACAGGCTATCAAATACAGGCAAGGTTTGGAGAGTATCCTGAGGGTTGCATCTCTTTTTTGATGCTGTCCAGTTTGTTTATGCATGATGTCGTCTTCTTTTTTGCTGAATTTATGGACATAGCTCTCAGTTTTCTGATTGATCTACATCACCCTCCACACCTATGGTCATGACCTTTGGGTAGTGACCTAAAGCAGTGGTTCTCAAACTGTGGTACGCGTACTGGTAGTGGTATGCGGAGTGCCGCCAGGTGGTATGCCAAATGACCCTGGAACTGTGTCGTGTGCGCTGAAAAATCTGGACGGGTTTTCATATTTTTTATTTTAATACGTACTACGATACAGTGCGCACTAATACTTCAGTGGACACAAGAGATACTCTGTGTATTTAAAAAAAGCTACTGTATCTCCAGCAAATAGGGAGGAAGGAGAATGTGCGTGATTTTGGAACAATGCCAACGTTGTAAACACAGAAATGCATAGAAATACGTGCTATGAATGCTGGTAATCTTGTGAGCACAGGAAAGCGTGATAGATAACAGAAAAATATTTAAGAACTGTTCTAAGTTAATTTGAGAAAAAATACACCGAGCGTCTCTGTCTTTTGCTCCCATGCACATGAAATAAAAACTTTAAATAAGTACGGAAATAAAAACGGAAACGCAGAAAAATGCAAACTTGCGGATTGCTAAAGCCGGTAAGCCACACTATTTTTGAAGAACCTGTTAAACAGCTCGACCTGCTGCCCCCCTCCCCCTGAAAGACACAGTCATTCATAGAAATTGAAATGAAGGACTATATCAAAAGTACACTGATAAAGCGCGTTAAGATCAGCAGATGTTTTTCACTGCAATTAGATGAGTCTGTAGTCGATTTGGCCAATTTTCTCTTTTACGTTAGATACGAGTTTGAGGGTATGTTCCATGAGGACTTTCTGTTCTGTAAACCGCTACCAACAGGAACTACAGGAGAGCACATATTTCGGCTTCTGAATGAATTTATCAAAGAGAATGGCATCGACTGGATAAAATGTGTCGGAGTTTGTACAGACAGTGCTAGAGCAATGACAAGCCGACATAACGGTGTAGTTGCAGAATTAGAGAGGTTGCTCCAGAAATTAATGGACTCACTGCAACATCCACCGCAAGGCCTTTGCCTTCAAGAAAATGCCTGACGATTTAAAATCTGTTAGAATCTGTTGTGAATTGTATCAAGGCTCAAAAAATTAATTCACATCTGCTTTGCTCAACTAAACAGGCTCAACCCTCTCACTGAAATGGTGCTTTTTATTATTTGTTGTTACTGTTTTTTTCTGTAAAACACTTTGAGAAGCCACCTTTAAAGGCGCTATATTAAATAAAGTTAATTATTACAATATTTATTATATGTATGTGTGAGTGTGTGTGCACGCGGCTCATGTTGGTCATTGAGAATTTCTAGGGTTCCTATGAGATGATGACTTGTAGGTGGTACTTGGATGCTTTGGTTGGATTAGGGGTGGTACTTGGTCCAAAAAGTTTGAGAACCACTGACCTAAAGAATTGAAATTGCAGGTAAAAGCGGCAGAAATTAGGTTTCTCCATAAGGCTGCTTGGTTTACTCTCCATGACAAGGTGAGGAGCTGAGCAATCCGAGAGGACATTGGAGTAGAGTCACTGCTCCACTCACTGCTCAGAGACCCCAGGGCAGACCTCGAAAACACTGGAGAGATTATGTTTCAGCTGGCCAAGAATCACTTGAGAATTCCTGAGGAGGAGCTAGAGACTATTGCTAGGCGAAGGGAAGTCTAGTCTATTCTGCTCAGACTGTTACCACTGTGACTCTCATCTTACCAGGAGTAAGCAGATAGAAATTAAATAAATGGATCTGCTCCATGTGATAAAGCAGATAGTATGAGTTTAACATCATGTTTCGTGAAAACCTGAATTTGGATATTAACAACATAGAAATCAAAGCTGTTAACATATCTATAGAGAATCTGAACCAATAAAAACATATCATGTAAATAACAAAACAAAATGAACTGAGAGCAGAGCTTTGTGGAGTGGCATATGTAACCAATTTTGTACAAAAGGAAGAATGACCAATTTTAATTTGTAATGTCAATTTTATGTTTTCTATATGCCTGATAAGATTGAAAATGCAGCTTTGCAGTTCCAGTAATACCCACAAGCTTCTCGAATATATTCAGAAAGATGGTATGAGCAACAGAACTAAATGGAGCAGGACAGTGGGACAAAAATATACAAATATACCAGATAACAGGTGCTATGTTGTCTTGTATTTTACTTGTACATACATAGAAGGGCAATGGATATACGATTCAAGGATCCAAGGTGGGATTCATTTTAGTAATAATTTCTGTATAAATACTGAGAATAAATTTACACAACAATGTTAAAAACACTAATCTTGAGAATAAATAAAAGAGGAATTATAAATTGGATTGTGAATGTTGTCAATTTCGATTCAAACATGACAAAAAAAATTGTATTGGTCTATAGGATATTCTTCAGTGCATATTTTAACTGGATTTAAGCAATTATGAATTATAGAACAAAGATTATTCTTCCATTCTTCAAATAGCTTCACAATAAAAACTGACCTTGTGATTGTTAGTGCATTACAATATAATTTCTAGTGTTTCTTTAAGGCGAGTAAATTAACTGGTAAGACAGTGTCCTTCAATCTATGTTCAAGTGTAAACACTTAGTACTGTATGTTATGAAGTGAAACTGTATGTTATGAAAAGTTGATTACCAGAATAAGCGATAAAAGTTTCTGTACTTTTTTTTCCAGATACAGAGAAGTGAGGTTTTAATCTACTGTAACAAATAAAAATTGTAACAGTGAATTATGACAATATTAAATGACTTTTAGGAATCAATCAAACATAACAATTTACAGTCTCACAGAAAATATACAATTTATTTATATAATACTAAAATCCTGTGTGACACGTAACAAAAGCAATAGAATATATGTGTGAAATAGATGGCACAACTATCTAATCTTTCACCAACAGATTACAAGGAGAAGAGCTAATGACTTCTGAGTTAAAATACATCTATTATAATATTTTATGGTCTACTTGTACACTTTATCAGTCTCATTTAGTTACATCACATTCATGTTCTCAGATACAAGTAAGAATGCATTTAGTAGTGTGAACTAAATGTCAAATGTGTATGGAATAATTGTTCAACTCTAAATAATTATAATGTAAATAAGGAAGTCTTATACACAAAGATGCTTTTGCCAAATTTTTAATTTCCCACTGACGAGACAGGGACAGATATTGTCTGACTTGTCAGGAGCTTGCTTTGTGGAGGCAGTGTTCCTGTGCAGAGAGAAAATAGAGAGTTTTTTCTTGTGTTGTCCAGCTCTGCCAGAAGTTAGTGTCTTGCTGAATTTGTAGTTTTTAAACCATCTTTTACCCAATTGTCTTCTTGAGGTCTGGCCACAAGGTAGACTGGTGGGAGAACTAATTTTGTCCTAACTATAGGATGGTGCTGAATTTGCTTGGTTATTCAAGATGTCGTTACAACTCTTTATTTCATTGATTGGGTCAAAATGAAAGTGAGTTCATGAACACAAGATTGCTTTTGTTTCAGAAATTCTGTAATTCTGGGCAGAATTCTGTACTTTACTGACTCACTCTTTAATTACTTTTGAGATTCGACTGCCCTTGATACAGATGCAGCCATTCAAAGTGCGCGGCACAGACACGTACTGGAGGTAATTGGCTACGGCCTCGCCCATCGTGACACGCGATGACACAAAATACCGCAGTACGTGATTGGTTGACAGACAGGGGCACCCGTGGTGCATTGGTCGGTCATAGAAAGATTTAAATGTCTGTGCCCGTTTTAGTATTGAATATTTATATGGAATTTTACCACTGAAGGGAAATCTTAGTAGCTGAGCATAAAATGAATAGGAGCATACTGTAACGCGTGTGAAGGCCATAAACGATATTAATTTTGGAACATAAACATACAGTATAGGGCTGGTCTCGGTACTTTAAAGAAAAAATACACACCGGTATTCCATTTCTCCCTAAACATTTTAAGCATCAAAGTCTTTAACATGTGAAATAGCGTGTAAAAAAGTGGTAGTTTTAAGCTTTTCTGCTAATATAATATGGAATCGCGTATCTAAAGAAATTAATAACGATATAATTATATTTGTGTACTGCGACAGCGCTGTGTAGGGCTGTTTCACCTCTCTCTTCATGTGACTTCCCCAGCAGCCTACTGGTTTATGTGCCTGTTTAGTAACCCCCAAGTTGTGTGTTCAAATCAATCCGGCAGCCCAACTTTTCTTTTAACAAACATTTCTTTGAAAAAATAGAATAGCAATATTATGGACAATTAATTTACTTTTTATATTTCTAAATATCACAACATGATCGAATTTAAGTCATTTTTCATAACAACGAATAGTTACCTTCTTTCCTTCTGACAACTGTCCCTGCTTCTGCTTCCTGCTTCTATCTTGTGTGTGTTTTTTTTCAAATACATTTTAGAAAAGTGTAATCTATACTAAAAAACTGTACACCACCTGCTATATAGATACATATTGCAAAACGTTTGGGTTCGGATAGGACAGACACAAGAACTCAGACTTGCGGAGTTAAAGCAAGTAAAAGCCTTTATTTTTCTTCTCCATTACCACCTGCCAGCCCGGCTCTCCCACACCCCCGACCAGAGACACACAGCCCCTGCCCGCCAACAGCGAGAGAGAGAGAGAGAGAGAGAGAGACACCCAGGGGTCCAGTCACATGACTTTGGGGCTGAGTTTCGAAAGCTTAACCTATCAGCAAGACAGCAAAGACATTTTTCCAAGAAAGTTTAGCCTTTGTCACTAACGAAACCACTAAATAAAGACATACATATAGAAATGGACAATTAATTGACTTTTATATTTCTAAATATCACAACATGTTCGAATCCAAGTCATTTTTAATAACAATGGGTAAACTGGGTAAACTATCACAAAGCTTTAGAGAACTTAACATTTTTATTATTAACAAATTGTAAATACGACATTTACATTGGCGTTATTAATTTTTCACTTGAGTGTATGGAGAATTGTGAGAGCAGACCCCCCCTCTTAGGCTGCGCAAACGATTGTTTACATTTTTATTAAATAATGGAGGCTGTATGCGTTACAATATAAACATTTACTGTCAAACTTTTAATCAACAGTTGATTTAAAGACGATCTGTCAAAGTGCAATGAAATACAATTTAAACTGTATTACAGCAGCACAAAGTGCTTTTTCATTGTGTGTCTCTCTCTGGTCGGGGCGCGGAAGAGCTTGCTGGCCGGTGGTGACGGAAAGAAATAAAATAAAGGCAGCTTTTAACTCTGCAAGTCATACACCAATACTACATTTCTCCCTAAACATTTTAAGCACCAAAGACTTTCATGTGTTTTTCATCACTCTCTGCGGGAATGCTGGCTGTGACGAATTAAATGGGTTTCACAGGTATTTTCAAGTGGTCGAGTCTTCAGCGGGAGGGGGGGACAAGCTGCCCAGCCGACAAAAAGTAACACCCACCACATCATTTCGTTGATCTTATTAACAAGGATGCGACATTAGTTAGCCAATATGATAAAGGAATAACTTTTTTATTTCTTTAGCACATTTATTTGAACATTTCCATCGACAAGCACTGAAAAACTGTTCAATCCCTAGTTTGTCGGGCATTTTCTTTTACTATTACAGATAGAAATACTCCCTTGCTTTTAACAGAGCGTTTCATAATTTCTAACAACGAAAATTATTTAAACTGCGACACTTTTATCATTCAACAAGAGCTCAAAATATCACAAGGATCCTCAAGAGACAACAAAGACAACAGAAAAAGATATGTGTATAAGATACTGTCCATGGGAGTCCAACCTGTTTTATCCACACTAAATAGTCTAATATTTCTTCATTACACAGTGAAGTTAAAATTCCGGGATGTGCTTATGTACGCTAGGCAAACGTTCCGAGGTAAAATTTTTCCAGCATGGAGTTACCTTTAAAGTGGAGACGACGGCACCGGAATTTTTTGGCATTCATAAAAAACAGCAATTCTGTCAGTGACCCTTAAATGAACAATGAGCAAACATGGCTTACATAAAAGACATTTTTCCAAGAAAGTTTAGCCTTTGTCAAACCACTAAATAAAACCACTAAATAAATTTAATTTTTGTTTTTGTTTCAATGTAGCAGAATGAACTTTCATTGAGAAAAAGTAATTGTTTTTTTTACATTTCTCTTGTCCAACAGGAATGGTTTGTTTGTGGACAGACTGTTAGACTTTGGAAAAGAGCTTCTCCTTCTTCGAAGCATTTCTTTGATCCTATTACAAATTATTTTCCAGTCAAACGAAGTAAGTGTTGAGAATCTCCGATTCACCATGCTACTTATGGTTTCTCGGAGATTGCAATGCAAGGCACTTTTGCCTCTGGACCCATCGAAATTTACCGATGTGGTCCACCCCCAGTAAATTTCAAAAGTCACAAGATTTCGAAACACGAGGACAGCGTAGCAGTCGGCTCTCGCTTTCCCATCTATACCGATGCACTGCAAGTACAACCCCCCCTCTTTCTTGAGTGATGGGCAACAGTTGGATATCTGGGAGAATTGTTCGTCCCTCTGGCGTCTGTGAATTCCGCTCTATAAACAGTGCTTCCTGAGGGGAGATAGACGGCGGGGACAACATCAGCCAATTCCTGCGCGGTGGTGAGCAGAGAGGCGGGAATGGAGTGTCCTGAGGTGGTGTGTGCTCTGTGGGGGGCAGAGCTTCCACCAGGCATTGTAACCTGCGCGAAAGAATTTGACCTCTGAACGTTTGCCCAGCATACTAATATAGGCACATCCCGGAAATATGACTTCACTGTGTAATGAAGAAATTTTAAAGACTACTTCTTAGCATAGATAAAAAAGCTTGGATTCACATGGACAGTATCTTATACACATATATTTTTCTGTTGTCTTTGTTGATTTCTTGAGGATCCTTGTGATATTTTGAGCTCTCGTTTAATGATAAAAGTGTCGCAGTTTAAATAATTTATGTGTGCTAAAGAAATAAACAAAAAAGTAAGTTATTCCTTTATTATATTAGCTGGCTAATGTCCCATCCTTGTTAGTTAGATCAACGAAATGCTGTGGTGGGTGTTACTTTTTGTTGATGAAAAAATAAAGTATTTTCATTTAAAATGATGGTTGCAGATAGTGTGGACCAGCGTAATACTTTGAGTTTTACTGGTGGAGCTCATACAGCTGTGTCTGGATATCTTGGTCAAATATTCGGCTAGTGCGTATTGTCTGTTTGGGGTTCTGTGGCATTCCACATGGCTGGGCAGCTTGATCCCCCCTCCCGCTGAAGACTCGACCACTTGAAAATACCTGTGAAACTGGTTTAATTCGTCACAGCCAGCACTCCTGCAGAGAGTGATGAAAACCACATGAAAGACTTTGGTGCTTAAAATGTTTAGGGAGAAATGGAGTATTGGTGTGTGACTTGCGGAGTTAAAAGCTGCCTTTATTTTCTTTCTTTCCATCACCACCTGCCAGCGAGCTCTCCCGCGCCCCGACCAGAGAGAGACACGCGAAGAGCCCTGCTAACAAAGCACCTTGAATTGAATTGAGGGGGGGAGGGCGAGCGAGCGAACGAGCGCGAGAGAGAGAAACACCCAGGGGTGCAGAACCAGGGAACTATTTACATATTAAAACTATTTCCCAAATGTAATATGTGCTTTTCTATATTTATTGTCAATTAATTGACCATAATATTGCTATTCTATTTTTTCAAAGAAATGTTTGTTAAAACAAAAGTCACGGCACAAGCTGGATTTGAACAGCAGACCTGTGGGTTACTAATCTGGCACCTAGACCACCAGGCTACTGGCTACTGTGTTCGATGCTTAAAATGTTTAGAGAGAAATGGAATACTGGTGTGTATTTTTTCTTTAAAGTAGCGAGACCAGCCAAATACTGTAATACTGTATGTTTATGTTCCAAAATTAATATTGTCTATGGTATCACATGTGTTATGCTATTCTTTTTATGCTCAACTACTAAGATTTCCCTTCAGTGGTAAAATTCCATATAAATATTCAATACTAAAACAGGCACAGTAAAGACATTTAAATCTTTCTACGACCGACCAACGTACCACGAGTGCCCCTGTCTGTTAACCAATCACGTACCGCGGTATCGCGCGTCATGATGCGCGAGAACGGAGCCAATTACCTGCGGTACGTGTCTGTGCCACGCAATTTTAATGGCTGCATCTATAGGCTGTCTTTTATAACCCAGCTGTAACAGTGGGAAATGTACTGTACCTGCTCAGTTGAACTTGTTCACCAAATAACTGTCTTCTGTTTACCTGCAGTTAATACATCTATGAGAGAAGCTCACAAAGAGATAGTCATTTTAACATAAACTGGGATCATTTACTTTCTTCCTAATATTGCAGGTAATCTCATCCTGAAATCTTAGTGACACATGCTCAAGAAGATGCACAAGCTTCTCATTTAACAATACCCTTTTTCCGATTATATTTTTATAGAAATGGCTGTTCACAGGTTCAGCTAATTCCTTAATTTCATAGTGTGAATGTAGCATAATGCAGTTCTCTGGCACCTCCATCCTCTTTTCATCTCCCACATCTAGCTGCCATGCTTCACTTAGGATTTGCAATACATTATCCAAAAATGGGATGTGAAAAAGTAGACAGAAATTTTCATCAGATAAACTTAGGTGATGTTTTAGTTGTAATGTCTACCATAAAGGACCTAAAGGATTAGTAAGAATGTCTTAGTTACTACACAATTTAAGACTGCATCTGCTTCTCAGCATGTTACAGATTATATATAGCAATTTATCATTTTAGCTGTTGTAATGATTCATAGCCAAAATGTAAATGTAGTGGCTCTCTGAAGGCACCAGTTCTGTAGGGTTTGGGCATTTACTGAGACAATTATTAATTGTAGCAGTAAATCACAAAGTTGATTCTTTTGATGGCTTTAGAATCCAACCATGCGACATAACTCAAACAACGCACACACACAGGTACTAATACACGAGGATACATTTATTAATACATAGAATATGCATGTAAACCTAACAGATCTTATCGAGAGGGTTATCAGAATACAAAAGATATATATTCAATCAGTTACAAAGAGTTACATATATCAAGAGGACATACGTTCAGTATATCATTCATTTAGACCGTTTCATAAATGAACTTGGTTATAACTCCTACATTAGATACTCGAAACAAGTACATAACTCTTAGGAATTAAATTGATATCAACTGGTTGGGATAACAATTGAATTCTCGAGCTGTAATGCATTGAAGTTGAATACTCATCCATTCTCTGGGGATTCAGATCTCCTGCTGGCACAAAGAAACAGTTGCAGGCTTGTTGCTGTGCGGCTTGCGACGGTGCGCTGCTGATGCTCACTGACCGGCTAGTTAGTGTTGGCTTTAACTAGCAAAGTTTGAGCACAGGAGAAAAGATGACTGTGGGTCCCAGCAAGTCAGGAAGAGGACCGGTTCGTTCCTGATGAAGAGCTAGTTCTGAATAGTGATTCAGCTGTCCACAGTTCCGACCTGTTCACGAGGCCTGCTGCTGGTGCTAACCTCGGGTGGATCCTCTGGTTATTCTCTGGCAACCTCCGCTCTAGACTCTTAGAACAAAGGAAAGTTCTGGCACTCAGACACATGTGCCGTTCCGTGGTTGTCCGGGCTGAGTCTCAGGATGGTCAGGAGGCGCGCTACGAGAATGTCCTGCCCTTGGGAGCCTTCTGCTCCTGGGCCGTCCTGCCCTGGAATTCTCCTTTGAATTCCCTTTAGAATTGTCCACAGAATCCTCCTCAGAATCTTACTGAATCTTGAATCTCTGTGTTGCCTGTTTTTACCTGGAGGAACTTCAGCTCATTGATTGGCTGAAAGTTCCATGGGCATCAGAGTTCCACGTGGGTTACTCGGCCCTACCAGTCCCTGATTGGTTGATCAAGGTGAGATATGAGTCACTTACTCCTGACACTTAGTAATGCAGTCCAGATGTCCAACTGGCACTCCCTAGACAGATAGGGGCCAATGGATGACCATTGATCATGATAGCCAGGCTTAGCTAAGTGCATCCCCCTTTGGGAGCTTGTTTCTTATCAAAAGAAAACATCTTAAATCAGCCGGCATGAATAGTTTCTCTGTGGCTGCACCACAGAGATGAACAGAGAAATGGGGCCTCATTTGGGAAAGCCCAGAACACTTAATTCTTTCTTATTATTAAGCCTCGCCACTACACTGTAATATTTTTTGCTTTAGAAGACTAGCTTGAATCATTAAATTCTGAATGTATGAGGTGATGGTTCATCTTCAATTAATTCTAACCGGCATAATGAAATACTTTTTAAAAGAAATTGTTGTACTGTGATGAGGCCAGCTGATTCTCTCTCCCTCAATCCCAGGGGTACACTGTGGCCAATATGGTACTCCCAGTGGGTGTCATTTTGGAGATAAGCAGCTCCACAAGACAGGGATTCAAAACAACAGCTTGTAAATCAAGGGACGTTAACTATTTAATGTTTTTTCTATGAGAGAAAAAATGAACCCATTAAATAGATGAAAACCCTTTCTAGAAACAACTTAAAATGTTGTAAAATGTATTTCTGTAAACAAAATAGGTGGACAGAGATCTGAGATTACAAACCTTTTCAGATTAAGCATATACAGTGGTGTGAAAAAGTGTTTGCCCCCTTCCTGGTTTCTTATTTTATTGCATGTTTGTCACACTGAAATGTTTCAGATCATCAAACAAATTGAAATATTAGACAAAGATAACCCAAGTAAACACAAAATGCAGTTTGTAAATGAAGGTTTTTATTTTTAAGGGAAAAAAAAATCCAAACCTACATGGCCCTGTGTGAAAAAGTGATTTGTCTAATATTTCAATTTGTTTGATGATCTGAAACATTTCACTGTGACAAACATGCAAAAAATAAGAAATCAGGAAGGGGGCAAACACTTTTTCCCACCACTGTATACTGTAGCTAAAAAGTACATCAGTGGTTCAAATTTAATCACTATGCAATCCCTTCTCCCTATCACTGTGCTTGTCGCAGCACCTTGGGTCATTCCTCTAGAGGAGGGGGTTGAGGTTTACAATAGCTTTGTCCTTATGGCCTGGCTATCCCTCTTAAAGCCAAATGTGTATTAAATTGCCTCCTCATCAAGTTACAACCAACTATACAGTTTATCTAAAGCTTTAAATGTGTAATTATTAAAATCTTAAACAATACACTTATGCTCAAAATTGTTAAATAAATACTGTAAATTGTTCTTTATAGCATACCACAGAATCTATTAAAAATAGTATGTTACTGAAATTGAAATAAAACTCACATAATTAAGCATTTTCATCTACATAAGAAGACTGAATGCTTCTGTAAATTTCTGAATCCTTCTTGTTCCTGTTAACATTAGTTGAATTATCCACCCATCCACTTTGTAACAGATTATCCAATTCAGGGTCATGGTGGCCCTGAGCCTATCCCAGAAAGCACTAGGTATAAGGCAGGATACACCTTGGATGGGATGCTGGTCCATCATAGGGCCTACACAGACAAAACATATTTTAAATACATGTAATTTATAGGATAACCAGACATAAGATTTATAGTTTCTTTTAATCTGATATATTACAGATCAGGGATGAGAAGAGGTTTGTTGGATTAAATTCCAAAATTCCCAAGTGTTAAAATGATGATGTGTTAGTAACTTTTCTCATTTATTCCCTTCAAATACTGGAGGACTGGATAATAATTTTATACATTTCACAACACTTTTGTCAGACTTACAATAGACAGGCTGTAGACAGCCTGCTCAATTCATGTTTCTTAACAAGTGATATTTAGTAGAAAGTAATGTGAAACTGCATTCAAAATCTATGACTGTGCAAATGACCATCCTGTTGTCTCTGGGGATGTTGCCCAAGGGTTGACATGTTTTTGTGAGGCAATGTGTGACATCTGAAATTATCAGCTATAATACAGTATAGGAACAAGCAATAGGTTTATTCCATGCTGAAAAGAGAAGAATGAAAACATTACGTTTCGGCCGTTGAACCTTCTTCAGGTGTGAGCCTTCTTCTGGTTGCTCCACCTGAAGAAGGCTCCACAGCCGAAATGTGTTTTCTTACTTGATCCTTTGCAGCCTACACATACTGATGCAGCTACCCACCATAATACAGTATATATAAACTGAGGGTGTAGGCAAATTAAATGAAGTTAGAATTCTAAAAAATAAGCTCAGTTCCTGGTACTTGATACTTGCAGGCAAATAATAAAAATTAATAAATACACACTTCATCTTGTTAGGGACTAATGAGAGGTAACACCTGTAGGAACATGTTTTCTTTGTAACCAGGTAGTAGAGAAGTCAGAGTGAAAATCACAGCATTATTTACAAATTTTAAAAGAACCACCAAATACACAATGATGAATACTGTTATATGCAATTATTTACAAGTGTAGCGGCGAGGCTTATTAATAAGGCAGAATTAAGTGTTTCTGAGCTTTCCCAAATGAGGCCCCATTTCTCTGTTCATCTCTGTGGTGCAGCCACAGAGAAACTATTCATGCAGGCTGATTTAAGGTTCCTTTGATAAGGACAGCTCCCAAAGGGGGATGCACTTAGCTAAGCCTGGCTATCATGATCAATGGTCATCCATTGGCGCATATCTGTCTAGGGAGTGCCAGATGGACATCTGGACTGCATTCCTAAGTGTCAGGAGTAAGTGACTCATATCTCACCTTGATCAACCAATCAGGGACTGGTAGGGACGAGTAACCCACGTGGGACTCTGATGCCCATGGAACTTTCAGCCAATCAACGAGCTGAAGTTCCTCCAGGTAAAAACAGACAACACAGAGATTCAGTAAGATTCAGAAGGAAGGGATTCAGGAGAATTCTGTGGACTTTTCTAAAGAGAATTCAAAGGAGAATTCCAGGGCAGGACGGCCCAGGAGCAGAAGGCTCCCAAGGGCAGGACATTCTCGCAGCGCGCCTCCTGACCATCCTGAGACTCAGCCCGGACAACCACGGAATGGCCAGTGTGTCTGAGTACCAGAACTTTCCTTTGTTCTAAGAGTCTAGAGCGGAGGTCGCCAGAGAGTAACCAGAGGATCCACCCGAGGTTAGCACCAGCAGCAGGCCTCGTGAACAGGTCGGAACTGTGGACAGCTGAATCACTATTCAGAACTAGCTCTTCATCAGGAACGAACCGGTCCTCTTCCTGACTTGCTGGGACCCACAGTCATCTTTTCTCCTGTGCTCAAACTTTGCTAGTTAAAGCCAACACTAACTAGCCGGTCAGTGAGCATCAGCAGCGCACCGTCGCAAGCCGCACAGCAACAAGCCTGCAACTGTTCTTTTTGTGCCCGCAGGAGATCTGAATCCTCAGAGAATGGATGAGTATTCAACTTCAATGCATTACAGCTCGAGAATTCAATTGTTACTGTATCCCAACCAGTTGATATCAATTTAATTCCTAAGAGTTATGTACTTGTTTCGAGTGTCTAATGTAGGAGTTATAACCAAGTTAATTTATGAAACGGTCTAAATGAATGATATACTGAACGTATGTCCTCTTGATATATGTAACTCTTTGTAACTGATTGAATATATATCTTTTGTATTCTGATAACCCTCTCGATAAGATCTGTTAGGTTTACATGCATATTTTATGTATTAATAAATGTATCCTCGTGTATTAGTACCTGTGTGTGTGCGTTGATTGAGTTATGTTGCATGGTTGGATTCTAAAGCCATCAAAAGAATCAACTTTGTGATTTACTGCTACAATTAATAATTGTCTCAGTAAATGCCCAAACCCTACAGAACTGGTGCCTTCAGAGAGCCACTACATTTACATTTCAGCTATGATTACACAAGAAATGAGAGTACCTGTGCCCTACCCTTTAAAGAATCTAACCCTGCAAATTATAAACAAATACTAATAAGATAAGGTGAACCTGTTTCATACAAAATAATAGGCCTTATGTATAACTAAATCCATGTGATTGTGATACTAAACAAATGGGAAGCTTTTTCCCCAATCTAAAAAATACTTATTTAGCCTAGTGGGCAACACCAGTAGGATTTAAATATTGAGTAAAGGAAAAACAGTCCCTTGTTTAAATCCTAATTGTCTCTCCTCTTGTCCTCTAGTTTGGACTGTAAACAAAGTAGAAGTATTTTCTTATTTTCATTCCATATCTTTTTTCATGGTTTTAAATGTGTTTGTGTTTAAGGTCTTGGGGTTTAACAAGAGTTTCTAGAGTCAGTTCAAGTGTGTTATGCCCAAGTGGGTGCTGCTGATTGGTCATTCACGCGCATGCACATCGGGACAGCACACCTTCTCTCACTGTTAGAACACACTCAGGCAGATTTTCACAGTGGTCTTTAGTTCTATTTCTTACTTCCCTCATCCTTAACTCAGGGCTCTGTCATTAGCTGAGTTGCTGTGTGTTTGCTACTTTCAAGCTTTTTTGCCAGTTATCTTTCTTTCTATTTTTGTGCTTGTTTTGTTGTTTCAGCATATCCCCTGTTCCTAGCTGCTACCACCTTTCAGCCCTGAGTGTTGGTTTTATTTTGTGTACTTTTGTACCACCTCTTTGTTTCAGCTCTGTCCATCTCACCACTACCTGACACCTACTTGTGAGTGGACACCTACTAGGTGTCCAGTGCCTCTCTTTAAAGATAAGAAGAACTTTGAGGTATGGTTAAAAACTTGATTCCCCCTATACGTACAACAAAACAAATACTTAAGGTACAATTTTTCTTAATGCCAGTGAGTATCAGTGATAGGATTCAAGCAATAATGGTAATGCGATAAAGAACAAATTTTAATCGATGATGAAATATTACTATCCAAATAAAATTGAACCAGCTTTCATTTGGCATGACTCTTAATCACAATTCATATTAAGGACAGTAAGTCAAGAAAAGCAGCTGACTACTATGAAACATTTTAGTGTCTTGTGTACAAAAGCAGAGGAATAATATATACCAGGGTTACAAAATACTCATATGCATTGTTGTGTTTTCTTTCTTCTCTTTTCAGCATGGAATAAACTTATTACTTGTTCCTTTGCATCCTACACATGCTGATGCAGCTACCCACCTGATCTACTCTGTAAATTGTTTTCTGGTTACTTTAAAACATGCTTTTGAACTTAATGAGATTTCACTAAAGGAGTAATGGGATGTTTTATTGACTTTTAGAGATCATAAAGTAAAACAGCAAGATTTTTCAAAAGTTATTGGCTCACAGGTTTTTAACGCAATACAGTACCAACATACACAGATGCAGCCACTAAGGATGCTCTGTAATAGTCATTGCTGAGGTACTACAGCACAGTGTTGTGTATGTTTCTATGTGATTCAGTGGCCAAACACAATCAATAGGCGGCACCTGTGGTGCATTAGATGTTAGTGAAATGATTGCTTTATTTAATCTCTTACTCTACTGTGCTACTTTAATCCACTAAATATGGAATATTAAGATGGACTTATGTAACTAAAGGGACATTTTGGTAGTTGAAAATAAACACAATGCAGTGCAATACAGATACAGCTATTCAGAATGCAAGCCGGATAATGCAGCAGATCACACATCAAGGTGCACACACCACTCCTCAGCCCACTGTTCTGCACTTTTTAAAAAAACATTCTATTATGGGACTGTACTACTTTGTAAATTGCCATTTGGTCCAGTAAATGGTTAACATGGTACTGTATGTGGAAGCATTTTGGCTGCACCAGGAAATGTCTGGTTTAGAATCCCAATCAATGCAGATCCTCCTGGGAGAATATTTGTTACGATCCCTGCCTCCCGGCAACGGAGGAGGCAGAAGTAGGCGTAGTCCTAATGCATCAGTTCACCTATCAGTTTTCCTATTCACCACCACACCCCCGTGTCATCCTACTTAAACACCTGTCTTTCCCTACCTCTTTGGTCAATATTGGTTTTCCTTTCGAGCTTCCTGGTTGTGCTACTCCTACTTCTACCCTGTGTTTGTCTTGGCTTTCGGTTTACGTTTTTTTCCCTTTTGACTACGGCTTTTCAGATCTCGGCTTGGCTTCGTTACTTACGCTCTGTTTTGGATCACTGGCTACCCCTGGACTATCGGATTGCTCTATTGTCTACGATTTCGGATCACGCTTCGGCTTCGGTAACTCGTTCCCTTTTGGATCTCTGGCTTCCCCTGGACTCTCGGCTCGTTCCTTCGACTACAGCTTTCTTTTGGATCACGGCTAGGCTTTGTCAGCTCCTGCAAGTGGGTTCACTCACTGGTTTCGGTCCCTCTTTACCGAATCCATAACAATATCTTTCTAATCATAAAATTTAAGTTGTATACTGTTTAGACTTTTATTAATTTTAAACTGTATTACAGTATGTTAAATATTAAAAGAATTTTACAAAAACAAAATTACTCATTTGGATATGCTGTACAGTATAAAAATATTTTATTTTATAGCTTTTTGTGAACGTGATGTGCTTCGTTCAGGTTTCCATCCACATTAAAATAATCTATATTTTGTCTTAATGCAAATTTCAGAGACAAGTAATATGGAAACAATTTTACTGTAGATTTTGATTTTTAAAAATTTTATTTTACACATAGTGTACTGTAATAGCTTTAAAACCATACAGTTTCCTACTGTATATACAGTATATTTATACAGTATACAATCAAACTGCAGTTCTATGATGTGTACACTACTGTTTCAGATTATCTGTGGATATGACTTCATGTGATTCTCACATGTGGAACATCAGGAGACGAGAAAACACTACTTAAAAATTCCTGATTCCTCATTGTAGTATATAGTTTAACAATATGCTAGACAAACTATTCCACAAATGGAAAAATGCATATTGCATTTATTGTAAAACCACTGACATTAACATAGTTTATGCATATGTTTTTTCAATGTATAAACACTAAGACTGAACCTGTGAGGAATTGCAACAACTAATCACTGGTATAACACATTTATATAACAATTACAATATTAGGTGATAAACAGTACAACCACAACATTCACCATTGTACTGTATTAACAGTTACAGCAGATACAAATCTTAACACAAACCTGAAACCTTTTAAAGACGTTTCCCATAGTGGGACATCTCCAGGGCTAAAGAGATTGTGAAAATAAAGTGAATATTTAACATACTGTGATATATGAAATTTATAAACATGTCAATATAGCATAAATATTCCTTTCATTTCTAAGAAAATTATTTAATTTATTCAAGATTTGAATGATAGAAATAGATATAGTGACTTAAAAATCTTCATATTTAAAACCAGGAATTGCTTACAAATGCAGCCATTCAAAATGGGTGGGGTATTTAGCGGCATACCCTGGTGGGCGTGTCACGGTATCACACGGTGTCACGCAGTATCACGCAGTTAATCGCGCGTCATTTGACGTCATGCCAGAAACTATCCGGCGTCACCTTGTAAAACCACCAGGGGGAGCTTAACCTCTCATCTACAGCATTTGAGCTTTTAATTTTGAACTGTGTATTACAGCATGTTAATCATCAGTCATTAAAATGTTGGTATATTTTATGAAAGCAAGATTGCTCAGTTGGACAAAAGTACACAACCTACCTTTATCAGAAATATTTATGCATCAAAGCCTTTACCGAAGATATTACTAATAGTATTAATAATGGATGACTTTGGACAAGCTGTATACTCAAAGTATAATTTCTTTAGACGTTTGTAAAAGCACTTGAAATCTGTCCAAGCCATACTTTGTCAAGCATTTTGTTTTACTTCAACGGGCATAAAAACTTCCTTGCTTTTAACAGGGCGTTTCATAATTTCTAACTACGAAAATGATTTAAAATGCGACACTTATCATTCAACTAGAGCTCAAAATATCACAAGGATCCTCAAGAGCACAGCAAAGACTGTATTAAAAGATACTTGTATGTATCAACGCTTTCTTTTCCGTATACCAGATTTTATTGAACCACTTCAGAAGGGTGTAAGCTTTTCTGCTAATATAATATAGAATCCCGTATCTAAAGAATTTAATAATGATATGATTATATTCGTGTACTGCGACAGGACTGTGTAGAGCTGTTTTGCCTCTTTCTACATGTGACTTCCCTTGTAGCCTACTGGTCTACGTGCCCAACTACCAACACATAGGTTGTGTGTTCAAATCCAGCTGGTGCTGGACTTTTCTTTTAACAAACATTTCTTCGAAAAAATAGAATAGCGATATTATGGACAATCAATTTATTTTATATTTCAAAATATCACAACATGATCGATTCTAAGTCATTTTTGATAACAATGAATTGTAATCGTTTTTATTTGTCAAATAAGTGATTGTATTTCTGAATGTTATGTTACACCTACAGTAGTTCACTGCTTTAAATACATCGAATTAAGAAAGTTATGTGTAGCACTTTAGATCTTTTTTTCTGAACCAGGGAAAATCTGATAATGTTTCTCTATCACAATAATAAAAAACTTTATTTTACATATCACCTTTAAAAGTGGCATCTCAAAGCAATACAGTAGATCGAAAAACAGTTAAAAGGGACCAAAGTAAATACCAGACAAACGCAAACGTGTTTTTAATAAAATGCTTTTATTCATTCAGCAGAGAGTGAGAGGGACATCCAGCAGAGAGAGACACACGCACCGGTTTCCATTGACAAAATTGTTTTTTTTTCAATTCCTCTTGTCTAACAGGAATGTTTTGTTAGTTTTGTTTGTTTGTGGACAGACTTTTAGACTAGATGAAAAGAGCACCTCCTTCTAGGAAGCATTTCGTTGATCTGATCACTAATTCTTTTCCAGTCGCACGAAGTAAGGGTTGTAAAGCGCGAAGTAAAGCGCTGATTCTTATGGAATGCGTTCCGCCGGGGATTCAAAAAATTTTTCTTTTAAATCGTGTATCTAAGGAAAATTGCAGTATAACTTTGTTCATGCACATCATTATACAGTATCTCATTTTGTATTTCGATTAAAAAAAATCGTTTGACCAGCCACTATTGTTGTTATTGTTTTTATCTTGTAAAGCACTTTGAGGAGTACAGCTTTCTCACCACTTTCTCACCTTCTCACCACACCATCCTTACACAAAGCAGAAACTGATTGTATTTTCCGATAACATACAAGTGCAAAGATTACAGATTTTAATCGTCTTTTTTTCTGAAAAATCTGATCATGTTTCTCTCTAACAATAATAAAAAACTTTATTTTACATATCACCTTTAAAAGTGGTGTCTCAACGCAATACTGTAGACCGAAAAACAGTTAAAAGGGACCAAAGTAAATACCAGACAATCGCAAATGCGTTTTTAATAAAATCCTTTTATTCATTCAGCAGAGAGTGAGAGGGACATCCAGCAGAGAGAGACACACACACCGGTTTCCATTGACAAAAAGTAATTGTTTTTTTACATGTTTTGTTTCTGGACAGACTGTTTCTCAGACTTACATTCCCGAATGTCCCCCTCCCCGGTCAACAATCCTAGGAAGAACACGAAACAGCCTGTTAATAAAATTGTTACAATTTTGTTTGGTCAGTTCTTCCTCCCAGAATTTATAGATCGCATCGATCAGTTCCTGCTTTGTGACGGGCTTAGCAGTTTTCCGAACGTAGTCTTTCAACGAATGCCAAACCATCTCTATCGGATTTAGATCTGGGGATTCGGCTGGAGTTTTCACCCAGTTCACTCCTTCTGCTATAAGCCTTGCCCTTTGTGCTGTGTGTTTCGGATCGTTGTCTTGAAAGAGACGGTGCCTTGATCCAAACTGCTCCCTGATATATGGGGCAGCATGCAGTGTGACCACGACTTCCTCGAAGAATACACGGTCCATAATTCCTTCGAAAATAAGAAGTGGTCCCGGGCCTCTTCTAGATATACCCCCCAGACGTGAACCTTCAGTGGATGTTTGGGCTTTGGCTTGTCCACATATCTCCCCTTTTTGCAAAATGCCATTGTTGAAAACTGTTCCACAGCCACTGTTGTTTCGTCGGTAAAAAGTACATCCTGAAATGCCTCCCCCTGTTCAATCCATTGGAGCGCTTGCTTGAGTCTTTCCTCTCTGTTTTTTAGCCTTATCATGGGGCATGTGTTGGTTTTTCTGTATCTCCATCCAAGCCTCCTGCGTACTCTTCTTATCGATGTCGGGCTAATGTTCGCACCGAGGTCAGCCCATAGCCGTCTTTGGACTTGCATCGCCGGTAGCTCATCATTTTCATCAGTCAGTTTGTCGATAGCTTGCACAATAGGACTTGAAAAAAAAGAGATCAACAGTTAGTTTTAAAAAAAATGTGTGTAGTTGTATTTACATGCAAGAAAGGTATTTTTAGAAATTTATTTACCTTTGAATCGTCCTCGGTTTAGATTCTCTTTGCCTCCTCTCCCCTTTATAATGTCGTCTCACTGTGCTTTCAGAAACTAAGATGTCCATCGAAGCCAACTGCTGTACAATGTCCCGTGTCGACTTCCCGTTTCTTTTCATCTTCATTATTTGGTGTGAGAGAGTCTTCATGATTTTGGTCATTGTCCATCTCCTTACCAAAGCGATACAGTGGTGCAGGTTGAATTCTGTACCTATATACTGTATGGTATGGTACAGATAAAACTTACACCATACCGATGAGGTAATACCAGGGAAAGACACCCCTATTTTATTTAATTGGGTTTTTAGACAGAGGGTAAAAAACTCTCTCTCTGGCTTGACCTCCCCCTCCATGGGTATTGTCTGTTTTTTTTTTTGTTAACAAGGCTCGCCAGCTAATGTGAATCGAAACCTGTCTTTCTAGCTTTTAAAGTCGTGCGATGTGTAAACCACAATTCAAATAGAGAAAAAAGACCTGACTGACAAGCTGATACATACTCTTAGAGTTTGATTAATAGGGAATATAATACAAAAATATAGTACTAAAAATAAGATACACTCTACAGACATTCACAACGGCGACTGTCAGAAGATAGGACACAGCGGCTCTGGCACCCGCTGAATGGAAAAGGGGCACTTTAATGTTCTGTATGGCTAATACTAAAGCCAATACTGGCTCAATACCCTCAATGGGCTTTGATGTGCTAATGCGCTGGTTTAACAGTCTCTAATGTCTCCCGACTTCGGCAAAAGGCACCGGCTTTCACTGGGAGACAATGAACATTCTAGCCGTACATGTGAATATAGCATAAATACACCAAGGGATTGGGTGAGCTCCCATCACAAAAAAAAACTGCGAACCTGCACTACAGCGACCACAGTACAGTATGGAGACCAAGACCTTTTACGGGAAGAGACGGGGTGCTTCTGCCGCCCCAGCTTCCAAAGAGCGAAGGGTAAGCAAATACAGCAGACTTCATCTGAAATACACGATTACAGCACATATTACAAGGTATTATTGCCGTTTTGAAATTTAAATTCAATTATAATTATTTCTTCGTAGCCTGTTCTTCAACAAAACACCGCACGGGCAAAACGATCTTCGAAATCTACCACCAGGACAGTAAAAAAGAAAGCGGTAAGACGGAAAAAAAGAAAAGTTTATTTTGACGTCTGTTCCACGACTGATGAAAACTACTGTGTGACTTTATTTCTTACATGAATTATGTTATTTTGCCACAGGCCGTGGGTCTCTGCTCTCGGCCACTGGCCAGGGTGCCAACCTGTAGAACCAGCACCCGTGTGGAGACATTTCGGCAGCAGCAGGAGCAGTACGATGCATTACTGGGGAGGATTGGGAGGCTAGAGACACTCCTGAAAATGCAGAGGAAAGAGACAGTATGTTCCAGCAGTCAAACAGTTGAGCAGCTTTCTCCCGAAAAGTGCCTCTCCCCGCCGCGCAGGTTGCAATGCCTGGCGGAAGCTCTGCCCCCCGCAGAGCACGCACCGCCTCAGGACAATCCATCCCGGCCTCTCCGTTCACCACCGCGCAGGAATTTGTTGATGCTGTCCCCGCCATCTATCTCCCCCCAGGAAGCACAGCGGAATTCACAGACCCCAGTGGGACGAAAAATTCTCCCAGATGTCCAACTGCTACCCATCACTCAGGAGATGGAGGGGGGGTTGTACTTGCAGTGCATCGGCATAGACGGGAAAGCAAGAGCCGACCACTACGCCGCCCTCGTGTTTCGAAATCTTGTGAAATTTACTGGGGGTGGACCACGTCTGTAAATTTCGATGGGTCCAGAGGCAAAAGTGCCTTGCCTTGCAATCTCCGGGAAACCATTAGTAGCATTCGTGATCGGATCAACGAAATGCTTCGTAGAAGGTGGCGCTCTTTTCCTCTAGTCTAACAGTCTGTCCACAAACAAAACATTCCTGTTAGACAAGAGGAATTGAAAAAAAAACAATTTTGTCAATGGAAACCGGTGCGTGTGTCTCTCTCTTCTGGATGTCCCTCTCACTCTGAATGAATAAAAGCATTTTATTAAAAACGCGTTTGCGTTTGTCTGGTATTTACTTTGGTCCCTTTTAACTGTTTTTCGATCTACTGTATTGCTTTGAGATGCCACTTTTAAAGGTGATATGTAAAATAAAGTTTTTTATTATTGTTATAGAGAAACATGATCAGATTTTCCCTGGTTCAGAAAAAAAGATCTAAAGTGCTACACATAACTTTCTTAATTCGATGTATTTAAAGCAGTGAACTACTGTAGGTGTAACATAACATTCAGAAATACAATCACGTATTTGAAAAATAAAAACGATTACAATCTAATCCTTCCACGTTTGATCCCAAAATCCCAAGAAATATAAATCTAAAAGGGTAAAAAAGCTATGCTGTAAGATAATTAAGATACTTAGAAGACAAAGATACTGTATCAATTTATGTTGCATTAGCCTGATTATGACTAAAAAACACATATAATTAAACGCGTTTACGATTTAAATCAGAACACGATTTAAATCAATATAAATGTTTATATTGTAACGCATACTGTCCAGCCTCCATTTCTCTATAAAAAAATTACTCTATTGCACACACACACACAATAGAAGCAGGAAGCAGAAGCAGGGACCGTTGCCAGAAGGGAAGAAGGTTGACTAGTCATTGTTATCAAAAATGACTTAGAATCGATCATGTTGTAATATTTTGAAATATAAATGTAAATTGATTGTCCATAATATCGCTATTCTATTTTTTCGAAGAAATGTTTGTTAAAAGAAAAGTCCAGCACCAGCTGGATTTGAACACACAACCTGTGAGTTGGTAGCTGGGCACGTAGACCAGTAGGCTCCAAGGGAATTCGCTTGAAAAGGGAGGCGAAACAGCCCTACACAGCCCTGCCGCAGTAAACGGATATAATCATACCGTTATTAAATTCTTGAGATACGCGATTCCATATTATATTCCCTTTTAATCAAATTCTAAAAGTATGCTTGTTGACTCCGGTATCACGTTAGTTAAAGACTTCGAAGCTTACAATGTTTAGGGAGAAATGGAATACTGGTGTGTATTTTTTTCTTTAAAGTACCGAGACCAGCCATATACTGTATGTTTATGTTAAGATTTCCCTTCAGTGGTAAAATTAGATATGAATATTCAATACTTAAACGGGCACAGTTAAGACATTAAATATACATATACATATTGTATACAGTACATTTTGCATACGGTAATATGTTTATGTTACGCGATTAAAAAATAAATAAAACTGAAAGGTCCAGCACCAGCTGGATTCAAACACACAACCTGCCAGTTGGTAGTCACACACCTAGACCAGTAGGCTACAAGACAGCTCGCATGAACAGGCAGGCGAAACAGCCCTACACAGCCCTGCCGCAGTAATCATATCGTTATTAAATTCTTGAGATACGCGATTCCATATTATATTCCCTTTTAATCAAATTCTAAAAGTATGCTTGTTGACTCCGGTATCACGTTAGTTAAAGACTTCGAAGCTTACAATGCTTAGGGAGAAATGGAATACCGGTGTGCATTTTTCCAAGTATACAGCTTGTCCAAAGTCATCCATTATTAATGCTATTAGTAATATCTTCAGTAAAGGCTTTGATGCATAAATATTTCTGATAAAGGTAGGTTGTGTACTTTTGTCCAACTGAGCAATCTTGCTTTCATAAAATATACCAACATTTTAATGACTGATAATTAACATGCTGTTATACACAGTTCAAAATGAAAGGCTCAAATGCTGTAAATGAGAGGTTAAGCTCCCTCTGGCGGTTTTACAAGGCGACGCCGGATAGTTTCCGGCAGAGCGTCAAATGATACGTGACACCACGTGATACCGCGTGACACCGCGACACACCCACCGGGGTATGCTGCAAAATATCTCACCCATTTTGAATGGCTGCATCTGTAATGTATGTTTATGTTCCAAAATTAATATAGTTTATGGCCTTCACACGTGTTACAGTATGCTCCTATTCTTTTTATGCTCAGCTACTTAGATTTCCCTTCAGTGGTAAAATTCCATATAAATATTCAATACTGCAACAGGCACAGTAAAGACGTTTACTGTAAATCTTTTCTACGACAGACCAGTGGATCACGAGTACATCTGTATGTAGTTTGAAATTATTATGAATAATAAATTAATATTGTTAATAATATTCAGAGATATTATTATACTTTGATTTCAGTGGCATTTTAAATCCAAATTGTTATTTCTATGCTGAAAAGATATGAAAAAAACAACATTTTGGCCAAAACATTGTGTTTCTTTTCTTCTCTTCTTTTTCTTCTCATTTCAGCATGGAATACATCTTTTTTCATTCATTTGCACCGTACACATGCTGACGCAGCTACCAAGAACTAATTATATATAGTTTCATTTTAAGTCTTGTTGTAAACCATTAGAACTGGTTTTTACTCCTGTCATTAACAGTATTCACATTTATTTATCATTTAATCTATTAATATTATTTTAATATTATACATGCTGATATATAAAAACGTCAATATAGTGTACATATTATTTACTATGTTAATTTTAGAGAAGGAATCTTTATTTGTTAGAAATTACATTTGTACCCTGACTGAGAATCGAACATAAGACCTTCTGGGTGATAGGGTGATAGCTAAAATGGACATGTTAAAATGTTTCCAAAATAACCACAAGTTAACGAGTTAAAGAAATTGATGCAGATATTTACAAAAAAAGTGGAATACAGCACTACTATCAACTACATAAATATATTATATTTAGATCAATAAATTAATATTGTTAATGATGTTAATAAACTATTTTTATTTTCAGCTAACAAAATTTTTAGTTACATGATCCATTTTAATATTCCCTTTTAAGGAATATTACTACAACTTTTTGTTACAACAATAGCAACAGTAGGTATTCATAGAAAAGGTTAAAACATTATAGCATTTTTATAACGAATAGAATTAGCACTTCAAAGCTTGTCCAAAATAATCACAGTAAGTGACCAAGTTAAAGAATTTGATACAGAAAATGTTTATCTACTAAAAATGTTAGCTACAAAGTTATAGGGACATATCAGATGTTAAACTGAGGAAGACTTCAGTCCCATCCCCCATCCCCCATCCCCCAACCTCGGGACAGACTGAGAAAGCAATCTGGAGGCATTAACTATCCAGTCATTGCAAAGGGTGCATTGTCACAGAGATAAGTGTATTTGTAAGATCATATAAGTTGTGGTGTAATGCACGGAGTGTCTGGTGTGAGGAGCAGAGCCCTGATTAAAGCAGACACTTTGCCTTGGAAACCATACCTGATGTGAATAAGTAAATGAACAGCAGGTGTAGGAATGGTTAAAAACTAGACTGAATATTTCCTGGAAGAAGGGAAAGATCCAACAGGACCTCAGTCATGCTGTGGCTGCAGCGGTGAGAGGTCAAATGCAGAGGATCTGCTGTGAGAGAGCTGGGCTGAAGTATGACAGTAACGGGTGTGAGACGCTACTAGTCAGGGGGATGTTAGAAGAGCATGCCACTGTGTATGAGTGAACACAGACTGGATTAGCCGCTGCAGTAACCCCATGAGGGGGTGGAGAAGAAAGACAATCACGGATGGGATTGTGAAAGGAATAGCCTGCAAGGAAAAGAGTGAGAATGTCAGTCTGGGAGGAGAGTGATAGAAGAGACAGAGCTTTGTGAGATCACCGAAAGATTTAAGGGGACAGCATCCTGTTAGGGTGTGAGAGCAGGGCTGTCGTGTCCGCTGTATGAGTGAGTTTTGATTTGATAAATGAGTTAGTGTGGGTGGACCACAATGGGTTGTGTGGTAAAAGGACCCTCCCCCTGGCAATACACGGTATCAGGGAAGCGAGTGGGATTTATCTAGCTACAGCCCTCTGGGAGATAAATGAGTGGTGGCTGGGTACAGGGCGGTGCACTGGCAGTTGCATCGATATAACATAGTGGTGGCTAGAACGATGTGAGGTGTGCCAGTAGCTTTGAGTTCACAACCTAGATGCGTGAGAAAGAGTCAGTGTGTTGGGTCTCGCCATGGTGTGTAGTGCGGAAGAGACTTGGTGATATAGGAAGTGTGTGTTTGTGTAGCTCAACCTGGTGTCAGAAGAGGACGTCAGGGCTGGGACAGTGAGCCTAAAGGAGTAGGAGCAGGAGGCTCTGTGTTTGTATCTGGAAGCAGGAAGTTCCTAGCAGTGAGGACAACATGATAAACTTGATGAACTTGAAATTCCGAAGGCAAAGGGCCCAGACGTAATGGATTGTGGAGTCAAGTATCCTATTATCACGATGAGGGGGCCAGTGTGATCATCATTCTCGGTGGAGAGTGTGTGTAAAGAAGAAGAAAAGGAACCCAAAAGAGCTTAAAAAGGGGTGTGACAGGAGTTATTATTTTTATTAAAAATCATAGCTGTAACAAATTGTAAATGTAAAGTTTCACTCACTTCTGTAACAGTTATGGTTGTTCCAAAAAAATAAACTTCTTAATTTTTAAAGGGGAACTGCCACATTAAAATATTTTTCTTAAATTACTTGTCAGGTATGACCCACTAAGGTAACGGGAGGATGGTCCCTATGCGGTACCTTAGGAGTAAAATGAGAGGTGAAGTCTGAGTCGGCTTCCGAGGTCTGTGAGGAAAAAGGCATCAAACCAGAGAAGGGCAAGGCTGAGGTCGAAGTTGAGTAGGCAGATCCAGAGGTCAGAAGTAGGAGAACAACGAGTGGGTTTCCAAATCCATGGGGCAAGACAATAGGCAAAGTCGAGGTGGAGTTCTGTAGTAGGTAACAAGGAGTCAGAATGCGAGGCAGGTGAACTAAAGTACAACCAATACCTGGCGAAGAGCAGAGGGTTCAGAGGGGTTTAGGTACTGTGTGAAGAAGAAGGTGCTTGACTGAAGAAGTGTCGTGGTTGGCTGCTTTGCAGGGGTGGTGTCGTTTGGCAGAAGTGCTCAGAGCTGAGGTTTAATTAGTGCGGGTGCGTTTCCATGTGAGAATGCGGTGAGTAGAGGGCGTGACATTACTCTAGTTCTAAAATAAAATCATAGAGCGAGAGATATATTCAATTTAAAGATCAAATAGTTTTATCATAATTATAATATAGCATTCAAAATATAATTTTTTATAATTTTGGCCAGCCAATCATTTCTATATCATCTAAGGATCTATCATTTATCTGCTGATACAAGGGTAATATAGCAGCTTCAGATGAAAGCCCTGCTAGGGACTGCTAGGACAAGATTTAAAAAAAAATCCTGGAGTTCTGAAAAAATGTTCTTGACATGTAATATGAATGACACATCAAAGAAAGCACTTGTTACTATAGTGATACAGCAGTAAAACGTAAACATGTATGATATCAGCAAGTATAGATGGCTTCTTTTAAGGAAGAAGTGATGGTCATTACATTGAGCTATAGAAAAGATATATTTAAAGCAGGTAGCTGCGTCAACGTGCGTAGGCTGCAATGAAACAAGTAAAGGTTTACTCTATGCTGAAAAGTGAAGAAAAGAAACGCAATATTTTGGCTGTGGAGCCTTTTTCAGGTGTCACATTTTTTTTTCTTCTTGTTTCAACATGCAATAAACCTTTACTAGTTCCTTTATATGAAATTCAGATCCTGTATTAATGTGCAGTAGTCCCACTGAATCATATTAAGTCATGTTTTCAATTTACTGTATTTTACTATGCTTTCAATACACATTAGCTTTAAACCACTCTTATATAGTTATGTTAATTAACTGATACCCTACATGTTACATAATATGAAAGGATTATTATTATTATTTGATTGATTTTTTTCAAGTAGGCAGCCAATAACAAAAATTCTGTTTTCAATATTGTAACGCCCTCGCCTGGTGGTGAGGAGGAAGCGCCCCTTGGCGCTTGTAGTACCGCTGGACATGCTGGGAGTGGTAGCCGGGGAGAGTCTGAGGGTCAACACAATGACCAGCGGCTGACCCTACCTGTGTAAATAATGTCCTAGTAGTTCGAGTGCCCTGTGTAGTCTTGTAAAAGTATAGTGTGTTGTTAGGTAATTACCACCCTAACGATGTGTACGTGTTCCGTCAGTCTCCTCATGTGCGTGTATATCCTGTGTTTGGTTTTGTGTGGTTGTTAACTAATAAAGCTAATGCTTGTTTGTTAATCACGTCTCCAATCGTCCTTTGTTCTGAAAAGAACCTGTAAATGCTACAATATATTTCTTTCTACTTCCAAAGACTGATTGCAGTGGATTTAAAAATGAAATTAATCATTTACTATAGGTACATTTGGTCATATGATCCATACGTTATGGAATGTATATCTGCAATTTTACTTTTTAAACTATTTTTTTTACTTTAGTATAATATTTGATAAACCAGCATGACATTTTATCATTTGTATGTACAACATATGAACTTCTTTGTACCCCTTTTCTACCATTTTCACTTTGAAATCTATTATCAGTAATAAACCCTATTATATTCTTAAAGCATTAATTAAATTGTTAAAGAGGTAGAAAAAAGGTCACAACACACAAGAACCAACCTGTCATTTTTCATGTTATAAAAAAACCTATGAAATCCATTTTGCACTAAATCTAGTAATACCATTCACAAACACAAGAAGCAAACTATTCAGAAAGCTAGAGAGGTTATTTTTTACATATCTGCATACCTGTGAAAGTACAGCTTGAACTTAACACTGTACTGTCTAGAACCAGACAACATAAGACCAAACTTGAGGTCATGGATGCCTTCAGGTGCCACACTATTGAATTGGATAGAAATCCAAGAAACAGTAAGCCCTGAAGAGGTACAGGTAGTTAGTTTGCTTTAATGGAACAAACCTCCAAACCACCCTAGCAGATACCCAACACAGGTGTTGTGGTTCATCAGGGGGGCTGGGAACAGGAACTGTTGTTATTGTAACACTGCTGCCGGGTAGCTGGATCATGACTGACAGTGTACTCTGAATGCTGTACTCTCGCATCAAGATGTACTCTGGGTAGCATGAATGAGTCAAAGGTAGCATGTCAAAAGAAAGGAAGTGACTTCTCCCCATATATCTACTACAGAGGTATCAGATACTGACGGTGAACTTCTTGATGTGTAATGCCTAGACTGAGACGATGTCTCCTACCGTGTTTATACATACTCCAGATGTTATTCATCCTGTTTGTATCCAATGCTGGTTCCGGTGTGAATTCTTGAGGAGTAATGTGGACATTTAAGATTAATGTTCTAATGGCAAGGGACATCACTTAACTTAAAGAAAGAATTAAGTGCTCTGAGCCTTCCCAAATGAGGCCCCATTTCTCTGTTCATCTCTGTGGTGCAGCCACAGAGAAACTATTCATGCAGGCTGATTTAAGGTTCCTTTGATAAGGACAGCTCCCAAAGGGGGATGCACTTAGCTAAGCCTGGCTATCATGATCAATGGTCATCCATTGGCGCCTATCTGTCTAGGGAGTGCCAGATGGACATCTGGACTGCATTCCTAAGTGTCAGGAGTAAGTGACTCATATCTCACCTTGATCAACCAATCAGGGACTGGTAGGGCCGAGTAACCCACGTGGGACTCTGATGCCCATGGAACTTTCAGCCAATCAATGAGCTGAAGTTCCTCCAGGTAAAAACAGGCAACACAGAGAGCCTGAGAGATTCAGTAAGATTCAGAGTGGACTTCTGAGACTATTCTAAAGGGAATTCAAAGGAGAATTCCAGTGCAGGGTGGCCCATGAGCAGAAGGCTCCCAAGGGCAGGACATTCTCGCAGCGCGCCTGCTGACCATCCTGAGACTCAGCCCGGACAACCACGGAACGTCCAGTGTGTCCGAGTGCCAGAACTTTCCTTTGTTCTAAGAGTCTAGAGCGGAGGTTGCCAGAGAGTAACCAGAGGATCCACCCGAGGTTAGCACCAGCAGCAGGCCTCGTGAACAGGTCGGAATTGTGGACAGCTGAATCACTATTCAGAACTAGCTCTTCATCAGGAATGAACCGGTCCTCTTCCTGACTTGCTGGGACCCACAGTCATCTTTTCTCCTGTGCGCAAACTTTGCTAGTTAAAGCCAACACTAACTAGCAGGCCAGTGAGCATCTGCAGCGCACCGTCGCAAGCCGCACAGCACAGCCTGGCACGGAGCCAGAGAGCGCGGATTGGACAGCAACAGCCTGCAACTGTTTCTTTGTGCCCGCAGGAGATCTGAATCCCCAGAAATTGGATGAGTATTTAACTTCAATGCATTACTGCTCGAGAATTCAATTGTTATCCTAACCAGTTGATATCAATTTAATTCCTAAGAGTTATGTACTTGTTTTGAGTATCTAATGTAGAAGTTATAACCAAGTTCATTTATGAAACGGTCTTAATGAATGATATACTGAACGTATGTCCTCTTGATATGTGTAACACTTTGTAACTGATTGAATATATATCTTTTGTATTCTGATAACCCTCTCGATAAGATATGTTAGGTTTACATGCATATTCTATATATTAATAAATGTATTCTCGTGTATTAGTACCTGTGTGTGTGTGTTGTTTGAGTTATGTCGCATGGTTGGACTCTAAAGCCATCAAAAGAATCAACTTTGTGATTTACTGCTACAATTAATAATTGTCTCAGTAAATGCCCAAACCCTACAGAACTGGTGCCTTCAGAGAGCCACTACATTTACATTTTGGCTATGGCAACATTACATTTTGGCTATGATTACATATTTGGCGTCCCTGAGCCGGTTTTCTTACACTTCTGTAGCAGCAATGCTTATTAATAAGACAGAATTAAGTGTTGCTGGTTTTTCCTAAATGAGACCCCATCTCTCATCCTGTGCACCACAGAGAAGCTATTCACACAGTTCTGATTTAAGGTGTTTTCTCTCGGATAGCTCCCAAATGAGGATGCACCCAGCCATGCTTGGCTATCATGCTCAATGGCCATTCCTGGCACCCATCTGTCTGTGAGATTCTTGGGAACATCCGGACTATGGTTATAGATGTAAGAGGTCGTTGTTACTCATCTCTCACCTTGACCAACGAATCAGGAAACTGCAGTGTGCGGTAACCCTAGATGGGTCTGAAATGCCCGCTTAACGTTCAACCTGTCTTGGTTCTGGTCTAAAAGACACTGCACAGCTCAGAAACTTTGCTCCCCCAGCCAGTTTTCACACCCTCAGAGACAATCATGTGACGGTCAGTGTTGTTTGTATAGGGACTGGAACCTTGTTTCAGCAAAGTTTCGGCCTGGGAAATGCTCTACCTAAATCACTAGCCAATGCCAACGTTTGCGCTTCGTTTGATTACCGGAGTATACGTTTGGACTCTTGTAGACAACCTGAATAAGTTTTATTCAGCAGCAGTGCTACACTGGAAGCAAATCGGGTTTCTTCCCCTAAAGAGTGAATTGCTCAGACCCGCAGTCAGCTTCTATGCATAGGGACTTTCTACTAGTCAGCCGGACTACTATTAGATCCATGAGAGAGACACTGTCAGAGGCGTCGCCACAGCAGAAATCTCTCCTCCTAATTCATTCAACTCAAAGCTGCACCCCAAGTAATTGGCTGGGAGCCAGAGGTGCCGGTACAACGCCTATTGAACACTGCAGGGATTGGACGCAGCTGCTAGCTGGTCTTTGGTGTCTGTGCAGGGATATACAAATCCATATCTGGATAAGTAACCCAATGTTCAACATTACATCTCAAGAATTCAGTTGTTTCCTCAACACAAGTTGATATCAATTCAGTTCATATGATTAATTTATTTACTTTTGAGTACTGTTTACAGTAGTATAACGATAGTATAGCCGAATGGTATTCTTTGTTTGCATCTCATTGTGTTTTGTATCTCTTTGTGATTATACACCCTGCATTTTGATAACCCTCACAGTAAGATTTGCAATCTGTATCCAGGCAGACTTTTGTATATGCACAATTTATGTATTAATAAATGAATCTCATTTATTGAATCTGTGTGTGCACATTGCTGATTGATTGATTTTCTAATAGCCAATAGCCATAACGCGATTACTCCTACTATTAATAAATTGTCCCAGTAAATTCACAAAATCCCTACACTTTTTATCTACAGATGCAGCTATTTAAAGGCACCACCGCGCCGTACCGCATTACGTGATTGGCTGGCCAAAATGACCGACAGGGGCACTCGTGGTGCATTGGTCGGTAGTGGAAAGATGTAATCATTTATTTTCTTTACTGTGCGCGTTTTAATCCGCTTAGTATTGAATATTTATATGGAATTTTACAACTGAAGGGAAATTTTAGTAGATGAGTATAAAAAGAAGAGGAGCTTAATGGATCTGAAGGTCATAAACTATATTTATTTAAGAATATGAACATATTATGTAAACTGTATATTGCTGGTATTGGTAGTTTAAAGAAAAAATACACACAAGTATTCCATTTCTCCCTAAACATTTTAAGCATCAAAGTCTTAAAACCTGTTTTTATCACTTTTAAAGTCATGTGATTTCTAAGTTAAACAGGAACACATCATTACATCTCATTCTTTATTTTTTTTAATTAAAAAGTTTGATTGCCCAGCCCAAGGGGTATTTATAATATTGTGGCATTATTATATATGACGGACACAGTGACTCACGGTGCTTTCTTTTTCAGTACAGCTGAGTACAGAAAGACACACACACACTTTTTCATTGACAAAAAATAACTCTACACTCTGTTGTTTAAAGCATCACGTCTCTTCCCGTTAAAAGGAGGAGACACTTCACAATTTAACTCTTCAGTTCACATAGAAATTTCAGACACACACACACACACTTTTATTTCATGCTTTTATTCATTCATAATCTGACTCACATAACTCACATGTGAGATTGGAAAAGAATACGTGATTGGATCAATGAAATGCTTCGAAGAAGGAGGCACTCTTTTCCTCTAGTTTAACAGTCTTCCCAGAAACAAAACAATCCTGTTAATAAGAGTGTGGTGTGACTTTTTGTCAATGATAAAGTGTGTGTGTCTCTCTCTCTGCTGGCCCCCGGGCGCGTGGGGTGCTGTACCAGCTGTACCGTAAAATAAAGTGCCCTTTTTCATTCAACGAGTGTCTGAGTCACTGTGTACGTCCTATATAATAATGCCACAATATGTCTTTTATGTGTCGCAAAAAAAACGGACTTGCTTTAACAAAATATATTTACTATTCCTTTCGCCTGGCAAGCTACCTGAATGCCCAACTATCTGAGAAGCCCTCCGTGAAACCACATAAACCACAATTGAACGAGTGTTGATAATAAGAGAGAAAGAGTCCCCGTTACCCCCATTTAAATCGCAAACGAGTGTTTAATTAAATGTCTTTATTGATTTACAATCTAACAAATGCAATGTAAATCATTATCTTTGTCTTCTAAGTATCTTAATAAGCTTTCAGCATAGCTTTCTCCCTGTTTAGATTTTTTTTGGGGGGATCTTGGGATCAAACGTGGAAAGATTAGATTGTATTTTTTTTTTATTTTTTAAATACATTTTAGAAAAGTGTAATCTATACTAAAAAGCTGTATTTATTTAATACCACTCGATACTTATATTAATAGAGATAAGCTCTCTATTAAAGCTCAGATCAAAGATCAAACAGCAATATCTCATTGCTGATTGAGATAACAATGCGGTGCCCACACTGGGGTAAAGTTAGCTTAAGTTCAAAAATAATATTGGCACGCCTGTAGCTTTTCACAAAACCTCCTAGAGTTACAAAAAACACTTGCTGTGTGTACAAAGTACATTGTGACTGTTTTCACAGCCTTCACTATGTCGTTTTTAAGCCATTTTTCTACCACACTCGAATATTCTTTTGTTCATATCTTCAGAAGGGAAACACAGAAAGTCTTCAAACCAAATGCATTTTAAAGACCATGACTTGTGAAAATGTTCACAGCTTGCACACAAAACTATCAGTGAGCTAATTCTCTTTTTTTAAACCTCCAGTTTTTCATTGATGTGTAATTACGCACTAACTGCAACCCGGGGGACAGCTGTGTACACATGTTCACAACGCGAGAAATACTGCTCAATACAGCTTCATGTGAAAAACCTGTATATCACCACAGGAAGCATAAAAGCGTAGCCTCCAATTACCCAGACTGGTTACAGCACAGGAATAAAGCTTTGTTTGATTTCTGAAACCCTTTCTTTATGTCCTGTTTTCATTCAGGTAAGGTTCAACTATATACGTGATACTGCTGACAGCAGGAAAATTCCTATGCTTGACTCAGCAGCGTCTTAACAAAAGCTCCCATGGTGTTCAAACCGATTTTTTGTACACAGAAGACTGACACAGCTTCACGCTGTGAATGTGTTTTTCTAAGAAAACATGTGTCCATGGGGGAAGGTGGAGTGTGTGTCTTTCATTGGAAGACTTGCCCTGTTCTACTTTGAAAATACCTGTGAAACCGGTTTGTGTACAAACCATGTAGACACAGAGACTTGGACAGTGGAGTGAAATTCGGCACAAGTGGCACTCCCGGGGGGGAAGGAGAGAGAGAGATTCAAAACCTGTGAAGCGCCAGGAGAATGCACAATATTAATGAAGGGCTTTCGGGCTCATGTGGATTGGCGCCCTACACCCTGCGGTACCGCAGTGTACATACAGTACGAACATGTTGTGATATTTAGAAATATAAAAAAGTCAATAGTGTCCATAATTATTCTATTACTACTCAAAGAATTGCTATAGTTTTTCAAAGAAATGTTTGTTAAAAGAAAACTCGTGGCAATAGCTGGATGTGAACACCTGACCTCTCGCTTATAAGCAAGTCACTTAAATCATCACGCCACTGACGCAGTCACATGATAGCTACTGGAACTCCCGTACACATATACTACTGTTTGTTTTACAATGCATGAACATAATTATATTGTTTTTAATTTCTTTAAATACACAATTCCATATTATATTCCCTATTAATCAAATTCTGAAAGTATGCTTTTGTCTACTCCGATAACGAGCATATTCGCAGAAAAGGTTAAAACGATCACTTTTCACAAAGTATATAAACGTACAGTAATATGGTCAGAAGGAGTTCATAGAAACGTTTCTGAAATAACCACATGTAAGACTTTGATGCTTAAAATGTTTAGGGAGAAATGGCATACTGGTGTGTATTTTTTTCTTTAAACTACCAATACCAGCAATATACAGTTTATACAATATGTTTATGTTCCTAAATTAATATCATTTATGAGCATGTGAAAGGCATGGTGAATCAGAGATTCTCAAAACTGACTTTGTATGATTGGAAATAAATACGTGATCAACGAAAAGCTGTGGTGTCTTTTTGTTTACAAGGACGGTTACAAAGAATGTGGAGCAGGTTAATACTTTGAGTTTACAGCTTGTCCAAGGTCATTCATTATTAATACTATTAGTATCTTCGGTAAAGACTTAATATTTCTGCATAATTAAAATATTTATGATAAAGGTAGGTTGTATACTTTTGCCCAACTGAGCAATCTTGCTTTCATAAAATATACCAACTTTTAAATGACTGATGATTAACATGCTGTAATACGCAGTTTAAATTTAAAAGCTCAAATGCTGTACATGAGAGGTTAAGCTTTATTAGTTCCTCCTGGTGGTTTTACAAGGTGATTCCGGATACTGTTAACATAATTTAATTTGCATATGGTAATTTGAGGTATGACGCGAAATGACGTGTTAATCCGCGTTATACTGCGTTATACTGCATTTGGACGCTACACGCCCACCGCGTTATACCGCAGTGTTCCCCGCTTGTTTTGAATGGCTGCATCTGTACATAATTAGACAGTTATTATTAGCAAAATAGACAGTAAATAGTATAGTTATTATTACCATCAGAATTATCTTGAAGATGAGATCCAGACTCTGTTGTATGTGTCAACTTTATAGAAACATAAGCTGTGCTGTTTATTGTCAACATAGTGCTTAAAGATGCTTTGGTATTTTAGTTAATGCATATTAAGCAAACTCACATTTTAACTAAGGAATATCATTTCTTGACAAATTATAATTAGTTTTTACAGGAAGCTGGGTGACAGATGTCAATTAAGACATGTCAATTAAAGAAGTGGTTTCAGTGGTTTCAGAAGAATTTCAGACCCAGGGGTAATTGTAATACACAAAAAATGTTCTTAAAGCCTGCAATGTGTGACATGTGCTGTATTTGCAAAAACATCTGCAATCATTTTCCATTTGTCCTTGATAACCCACAAGTACTGGAGCTGCAGGGATTGAGAGATCTGTATTAAATCTGTATTAAAACCACTACTGTTTCTTAGCAAAACTGTACAAATAAAAAGGAAAACCTGGCAATTGACATTTAATGTAGACAACTCCAAGGTATTACATGTGTGTAGAAAAATCAGAAGAAGCTAATTTTGAAAATGACTCAGGTGTTTAATGTTATATACATTTTCTAGACAATTTAGGAAACAACAAAACCCCTACAATATTATATCAAATTTTGCTTAACATGTTATGATAGGTATTACAGCTTTGAAATCAGTACAATAATAAGTGACTTGACTTATTTTGAGGCCAAAATAAATTACTTGCTTTTGTTTTGAACAGAGTAAAATACAAGGAACCCTGATTCAAATATTCAATATTGTCAAAGAAGCAACTGTGAAACATGAACGAGGATACAGAAGTGCAATCTATATGGAAGCAATTAAAACTGACAACAGGCAACACATTTTTACACTAAAGGTGGAAGTTACCTACCCATATCATTTGTTTTTAAAAAGGCTTGATGAGATCATTGTATTTAGCTACTAATATGCACTAATATTGACTGAATGGTCTCCTCACATTTGTAACATTATATGTGTGCTAATTTTCAATGTGCATACTTATTCTGACAGACATTATTTCTGTCAAGTATATGATTAATACATTTATTTATTTGGGTGTACAACACAAATAAACTGAAATTCAAAATGATCCAGTGGGATTTGGTCATCAAGAAATATAGAATTTTGAATACAAAAATTCAAAAACTTTTTTGTAATACAATAAAGGGAACAATTTTGTTTGCTCAAAGAATAAGTGCCTGACATCTGAATACTTATTAGGAAATTCAGAGAGAAACAAAACGTTGATTAAAAAGATATGTCAGATTAGATAAGTGTGGATGGAGTGTATATGTAACAGCTCCAGTTAATGAGCAATCAAACTAGATATATAATCCCAGATTGCCGCTTCCCAGGCACTCTGTTATTTAGCTAGTCTTGTATGGGTAGTGCTCTCCACACAAAGAGCTCCTGTTTCATGACGACAAAAAGTTTATTGCTTTGTTTGCATCACGTTGTACTGTACCTGTTCCAGTCTAGACTGTTCCAGTCTATGTCTATCCCTTGTTATCCAAATTCCACAATCCTGTTTCTGAATCTGCATTGGGACAGTGGCAGGCCTGCAGACCCAGTCTGTTCTCCATTAGGCGTCACCTGTAGAACCTTGGCTTTCTCTGTCAACCATACCCTGCACAGCCTCGACTTTCACCAACAGTCCTTCATTAATCTCTGTGGGCAGCCAGCCTTTTCATCCTTTACACTGTGTCTCTCAAATGGATTCATTTATTCCTTAGCCTGCTCTGACCTTTTCTACACCAAAACAAGGAATAACAGAAATATTATGAATATGAAACAATGATGATTAATTCAGCTACAATATATATATTTACAATTCTGAATATTCTTACATTATACCAAATAAGACTTTTTTTTCATTTGACTTCTTTCCATCTGAAGATAATTTGTTCCTGTCTTGTTTAATCAATTTAAATCAAATTATGCATTTTACAGTGCTGAGCCATCACTGAAGTTGTTGAAATTTCATGATAACCTCTCTTAACAATATTTGTTAGTCTGTTTGTTAGCAAACATTTTGAATTTCAGTTTTGGAATGATCAGTATATGAATACATTCACAAATGTGCATGTTCAGGAACTCTAATTCTTCCAGTTATAGAAATACATGTATAGATGCAGCTATCTAGAATGTGTTAGGTGCCTGTAGAAGTTTAATTTTTCCCCAAATTGTTAAATGCAAGACTACACTACTCTGTAAAACTATCAGATGCCACAGTGAATTTCCCAAACACTGGGAAAAAGACAAAAGACCGTTCAAAAAATCCCAAAAATATTTTTCTGCCATTGCATATTGGTGGTGGAGGGGAGTCCCCATTACCTGTAAAGCACTTGAGTGGAGTGCCCAGAAAACACAATATAAGTGTAAGGAAATATTACTATTTTTATGTATTATTATTATTATTATTATTATTATTATTAGTAGTAGTAGTAGTAGTAGTAGTAGTAGTAGTAGTAGTAGTATTACACATGGATTGTACCTGTAATAATGCTGGGTTTACATTAATTTAAAACAGGAACCATTTTAACATTTTCATCATGAGAACCTTTCTACCCACATACATTACACATTATTGGAGAAGTGAATCACTCTGATTGGATGACTGAAGACTAGGCCAGCGGGGAATTTAGTTTCTTCATTTATGTACTTAGTGTGACAAACTAAACTAAAAACTACTAGCATTTCTTAGTGATGGTCTTATTTGACAGATATTTTCATTTTCTATTATCCTGCAAAGAAATATTTGATTTAATTTCTTCCTCAAAAAAACAGATTATCCTTTCTGACAACAACATCATAGAGGCTAAGGAATTTCTACGGCTGACAGCTCCACATCATCTTCCCTTTATAATTAACCTCATTAGATCTCTCAACTCCAAACTCCAGTTTCTCACTACAGAGAAGGATAAAAAAACTCAGTTATCTTCTACAGAAGAAAACCATCAACACCCCTAACACCTCCACCAATCCTAAGCTTGTTGTCACTATATCTTCTGACCTTTCCCTTTCACAGGATGAGCGATCCCTCCTCAGCAAAGGCCTCAGTTTTGTACCAGTTCCCAGGAAGCTGGACATCCTTTTACCGCAGGATCTGTCTCAGAGCACATTTTGGTGAGGATTCCTCATCATAGGCAGCTGACAACAATCCGGTTATTTATGTCATTATCAATATTAATCCTAAACAGTGCTGTTGGACTCCCCCTTCCGACCATTTTCTACCAGTCGATTATTTCATTAACAAATGCACCAATCAAGCTCCCAAGATACTCTCTATACCCAGTAAACACAGGTTTAACCTCTCTCAAGGAGAAATTCAGGCGCTCCAGTCTCTTCACAACAGAAATAATATTGTCATCAAACCACCTGACAAAGGAGGTGCTGTTGTGGTGTGGCATAAGCACCTATACAGATGCAGCCATTCAAAGTGCGCGGTACAGACACGTACCGGAGGTAATTGGCTACAGCGTCGCACATTGTGATGCACGATGACGCGCGGAACCGCAGTATGTGATTGGTTGACCGACAGGGGCACTCGTGATCCGTTGGTCTGTCGTAGAAAGATTTACACTAAATGTCTTTACTGTGCCCGTTTTAGTATTGAATATTTATATGGAATTTTACCACTGAAGGGAAATCTCAGTAGCTGAGCATAAAAAGAATAGGAGCATACTGTAAGGCATGTGAAGGCCATAAACGATATTAATTTTGGAACATAAACATACAGTACAGATGCAGCCATTCAAAATGCGTGGAACAAACCCGCGGTATGGTAATCTATCCACAAGCCACCGCGGGGCACCATAGGGCATTGGTTGGTAGTGAAAAGATTTAATCATTTAATGTCTTTACTGTGCACATTTTAATCCGCTTACTTTTGAATATTTATATGGAATTTTACCACTAAAGGGAAATTTTAGTAGCTGAGCATAAAAAGAAGAGGAGCATAATGCATCTGAAGGTCATAAACGATATTAATTTAGGAACATAAACATACTGTATGTACTGTACTGTGTATGGCTGGTCTTGGTAGTTTAAAGAAAAAATACACACCAGTCTTCCAATTCTCCCTAAATATTTTAAGCATGAAACGGTACCCAAATATGCGATTGCTGTATAGAATGAATTTTAATTTAAAAAAATTATTTAACATGAAAATTAAGCTGTTTACATCGACCGCCTGAGAACAGTCACCCGTTGCTACCCAACGCAGAAACACAGGCACTAACTAGCAAAGACAGGACATTAGCTAGCCAATATGATAAAGAAGTAAATGATTATTTTGTTTATTTCTTTTGCACATTTATTTGAACATTTCCATCGATTGTACAAGCACTTGGAAACTCTCCAATCCGTAGTTCATCAGGCATTTTCTTTTACGCTGCGGGCATTCTCCCGGTCTGGCGCCGGTCTGTGTCTTCTAGGATATAATGCCAGCGAACTCTTGTTTTTTTGTCCACTATAACAGACAATCTCCTTTGCTTTTAACGGAGCGTCTAACCCCTCTGATTGGAGAAAAAAGACTTGCCGGTTTTCTATACATACAGATGCAGCCATTCAAAATGCGCTGGCGATACCGCATTATTTTGCGGTGCGCTTTACGCGATCTACCGCGAGTTACCGTATATTCTCCTATGATACCGCAAGCAAAATAATAGTATCCGGAATTTCTGCAAGGTGGAGCTAATAAAGCTAAACCTCTCATGTTTGAGCTGTCGCCATCAAAGTCTTTAACGAAGATATTACTAATAGTTTTGTAACGGCAAGGCTTATTAATAAGGCAGAATTAAGTGTTTCTGAGCTTTCCCAAATTAGGCCCCATCTCTGTTCATCTCTGTGGTGCAGCCACAGAGAAACTATTCATGCAGCCTGATTTAAGGTTCCTTTGATAAAGGACAGGTCCCAAAGGGGGATGCACTTAGCTAAGCCTGGCTATCATGATCAATGGTCATCCATTGGTGCCTATCTGTCTAGGGAGTGCCAGTTGAACATCTGGACTGCATTCCTAAGTGTCATGAGTAAGTGACTCATATCTCACCTTGATCAATCAGGGACTGGTAGGGCCGAGTAACCCATGTGGGACTCTGATGCTCATGGAACTTTCAGCCAATCAACGAGCTGAAGTTCCTCCAGGTAAAAACAGGCACAGAGAGTCTGAGAGATTCAGAAGAGATTCAAGAGAATTCAGTGGATTTTCTTAAGGGAATTCAAAGGAGAATTCCAGGGCAGGACGGCCCAGGAGCAGAAGGCTCCCAAGGGCAGGACATTCTCGCAGCACGCCTCCTGACCATCCTGAGACTCAGCCCGGACAACCACGGATTGGCCAGTGTGTCCGAGTGCCAGAACTTTCCTTTGTTCTAAGAGTCTAGAGAGGAGATTGCCAGAGAGTAACCAGAGGATCCACCCGAGGTTAACACCAGCAGCAGGCCTCGTCAACAGGTCAGAACTGTGGATAGCTGAATCACTATTCAGAACTAGCTCTTCACCAGGAACGAACAGGTCCTCTTCCTGACTTGCTGGGACCCACAGTCATTTTTTCTCCTGTGCGCAAACTTTGCTAGTTAAAGCCAACACTAACTAGCCGGTCAGTGAGCATCAGCAGCGCACCGTTGCAAGCTGCACAGCACAGCCTGGCACGCAGCCAGAGAGCGCGGATTGGACAGCAACAGCCTGCAACTGTTTCTTTGTGCCCGCAGGAGATCTGAATCCCCAGAAATTGGATGAGTATTCAACTTTAATGCATTACTGCTCGAGAATTCAATTGTTATCCCAACCAGTTGATATCAATTTAATTCCTAAGAGTTTTGTACTTGTTTTGAGTATCTAATGTTGAAGTTATAACCAAGTTCATTTACGAAACGGTCTAAATGAATGATATACTGAACGTATGTCCTCTTGCATATTTTATGTATTAATAAATGTATCCTCATGTATTAGTACCTGTGTGTGTGCGTTGTTTGAGTTATATAGCATGGTTGGATTCTAAAGCCATCAAAAGAATCAATCTTGTGATTTACTGTTACAATTAATAATTGTCCCAGTAAATGCCCAAACCCTACAGAACTGGTGCTTTCAGGGAGCCACTACATTTACATTTTGGCTATGGAGACATTACATATTTGGCGTCCCTGGGCCGGCTATGATTACAGTATTAATAATGAATGACCTTGGACAAGCTGTAAACTCAAAGTATTGCCCTTGTCCACATTATTTTTTTCATTGATTGTCTTTGTAAAAGTAACACCACAGCATTTCGCAATCATGCATTTGTTTCCAATCATGCAAAGTACAGTAATTTTTGAGAATCGATTCACCATGCCTTTCACATGCTCATAAAAGAGATTGATTTAGGAACATAAACATATTACCATATGCAACCTGTACTGTATACAGTATGTATATGTATATTTAATGTCTTAACTGTGCCCGTTTAAGTAATGAATATTTATATGGAATTTTACCACTGAAGGGAAATCTTAGTACCTGAGCATAAAAAGAACAGGAGCATACTGTCACGCGTGTGAAGGCCATAAACAATATTAATTTTGGAACTTAAACATACAGCATATGGCTGGTCTCGGTACTTTAAAGAAAACATACACACCAGTATTCCATTTCTCCCTAAACATTTTAAGCATCAAAGTCTTTAAGTAACGTGATACCGGAGTCAACAAGCATACTTTTAGAATTTGATTAAAAGGGAATATAATATGGAATCGCGTATCTAAAGAATTTAATAACGATATAATTATATTCATGTACCGCAACACAAGAATAGTACATGCTGTACATTGTCTTTTGCAATGTAAATTGCAAAAATGTACTTGGAATCTGTCCAAGCCCTACTTTGTCAGGCATTTTCTTTTACTGCAACGGACATAAAAACTCCCTTGCTTTTAACAGAGCATTTCATAATTACTAACTACGAAAATTATTAAAACTGCGACACTTATCATTCAACCAGAGCTCGAAATTTCACAAGGATCCTCTAGAGCACAGCAAAGACTGTATTAAAAGAATCGCGTATCTAAAGAAATTAATAAGATATATTTATATTCGTGTACTGCGACAGGGCTGTGTAGGGCTGTTTCACCTCTCTCTTCATGTGACTCTATTCAAAAGCCATTTAGCAAAGAGGGGATGAGGAGTGACAAACTAGTATACTTTAGATCTTTTTTTCTGAACCTGGAAAATCTGATCATGTTTCTCTATAACAATAATAAAAAACATTATTTAACATATCACCTTTAAAAGTGGCATCTTAAAGCAATACAGTAGATGGAAAAACAGTTAAAAGGACCAAAGTAAATACCAGACAAACATTTTTATTCATTCAGCAGAGAGTGAGAGGGACATCCGGCAGAGAGAGACACACATACCGATTTTCACTGACAAAAAGTAATTGTTTTTTTACATTCCTCTTGTCTAACAGGAATGTTTTGTTTGTGGACAGACTGTTAGACTAGAGGAAAGGAGCACCTCCTTCTACGAAGCATTTCGTTGATCCGATCACAAATTATTTTCCAGTCGCACGAAGTAAGGGTTCAGAATCTCCGATTCACCATGCTACTAATGGTTTCCCAGAGATTGCAAGGCAAGGCTCTTTTGCCTCTGGACCCATTGAAATTTACAGACATGGTCCACCCCCAGTAAATTTCAAAAGTCACAAGATTTCGAAACATGGGGGCTGCGTAGCAGTCGGCACTTGCTTTTCCGTCCAATGAAAGGCAGCTTCCTTTTGCCAAAGTCGTGAGACATTAGAGGCTTGCCACACCCGGACTGTTAAACCAACGCATTAGCACGTCAAACCCCATTGAGGAGCCGGGCGCAAAAATTGTTTTGTCCCTTGATTTACTGATCTGCATTAATTACAGAAATCGAGGTCCTGCTCTTTGCAGACAATCCTTGTCCTGCTGTCGCCCACAGAACAGAGGCTGCGGCAGAACCTGACACTGCTGGAGCAGCACTGTCAGACCTGGGCGCTGACAGTCAATCTGGACAAGATCAGAGTTATGGTTTTCCAAAAGAATATTGGCTTTAGTATTAGCCATACAGAATATTAAAGTGCCCCTTTCCATTCAGCGGATGTATGAGCCGCTGTGTCCTATCTTCTGACAGTCGCTGTTGTGAATGTCTGTAGAGTGTATCTTATTTTTAGTACTTATTTTTATATTATATTCCCTATTAATCAAACTCTAAGAGCACTGTGTCAAAGTGCAATGAAATACAATATTGTTGTTGTTGCTGTTATTGTTGTATTTATCCTGTAAAGCGTTTTGAAAAGCCACCTTTAAAGGCGATATGTAAAAGCGATGACTCTTATGGATTGTGTTCCGCCGGGGAACAAGTATAACCTTGTTCATGCACAAACAGTGGTATGTTACATTATAAATTTGGGTGTCTCCTCTTGCCAGAAAGCTCTAAATTGCATTTTGAGTGTGGTTTTTGACTTTGTTTTAAATTGCAACCCATAAATAAAGCTGATACTGTTTAGACTTATATTAGGATTTAGACTTATATTAGGATTATATACTTTGTGAAAAGTGATAGTCTTTAACCTTTTCTGTGAATGTGCTTGTTATCTAACAAATGCATACTTTTAGAATTTGATTAACAGGAAATATAATATGGAATTGCGTATCTAAACAAATTAATAACGATATAATTATATTCATGCACTGTCTGGCGGAATAAACTGAAGAGGTTAGTTAATGCGACACGGAATTACTTTCCACCCCCTCTACATTCTCAGAGTAGAACAGACTAACCTTCTAATGAAAGAAGGTCCACCCCCCACGGACAGGAAAAGTGCCCACAGGTACTTAAACTTAATATGGTCAGTAACAGTAAACAGTAACATGGTCAGAAGGAGCACGTACAAACGTTTCCAAAATAACCACATGTAAGACTCTGATGCTTAAAATGTTTAGGGGGAAAGTGGAATACTGGTGTGTATTTTTTCTTTGAACTACCAATACCAGCCATATACAGTCTGTAACATAGGGATTTCTATATGTCTTTATTTAGTGGTTACATTAGTGACAAAGGCTAAACTTTTAGCTTCAGTAACGCATACATATCTCCCCTTTTTATAAAATGACATGGTTGAAAACTGTTCCAGAGCCACTGTTGTTTCATCAGTGAAAAGTACATCATGAAATGCCTCTCCCTGTTCAATCCACTGGAAAAAAGAAAAGAAGCATAAAGCATCTGATGGTCATAAACGATGGTCATAAATAGTCACCTAGGTGTTACAATATAAACATTTATATTGATTTAAATCGCGTTTTGATTTAAATCGCAAAAGCAGGTTTAAATATATGTCTTTTTTGATTTACAATCTGACAAATGCAACATAAATTGATATCTTTGTCTTCTAAGTATCTTAATAAACTTTCAGCATAGCTTTCTCCCCGTTTAGATTTATTTTTCTTGGGATCTTGGGATCAAATGTGGAAAGATTAGATTGTAATCATTTTTATTTTTTAAATACATTTTAGAAAAATGTAATCTATACTAAAAAACTGTACATCACCTGCTATAAAGATACATATTGTGATACTTTCGGGTTCGGATAGGACAGACACAAGAACTCAGACTTGCGTAGTTAAAGCAAGTTAAAGCCGTGATTTTATATATCACCTTTAAAAGTGGCATCTCAAAGCAAAGTAAATACCCAACACTGATTGTACCCATCTGTCATGCTAATAAAGCACCTGGAATTGAATTGAGGAAGTAAGATTTAAACTGCGACACTTATTCAACCAGAGCTCTGAATGTCACAAGGATCTCAAGATCATAGCAGAAACTGTATTAAAAGTATACTAGTGACAAACTAGTATACTTTAGATCTTTATTTTGAACCGGTGAAAATCTGATCATTTTTCTCTACAACAATAATAAAAAACATTATTTTAAATATCACCTTTATGTGATATCACCTTAAGGACAGCACATACAAGGGTTAATTGCACAATGGACCGCGCAGAGAAATTGCTCTCTGAAAATGCTTTTTCTTTTTATTTAGGCTCAGATTTCAACTATAGATCGTATTATTATCAACTTTCTTGGAAAAATGTCTTTTATGTAAACCATGTTTGCTATTAATTCATTTAGGGCTAGAATACGTTCATTGTCTTCCAATGAGTCGAGTTGACATTAGAAGCTTGCCACGCCCAGACTGTTACGCCAACGCATTAGCATGTTAAAGCGATTTCATTGAGGAGCCTAGCTTTCTTAACTAGTAAGTACTGTACTTCCTTGGTTTTGGAGGGGGGAGGTGTCTTTTGCTGGAAATCTCGCCCCCTTCTACTTTGAAAATACCTATGAAACCAGTTTAATTCGTCACAGCCAGCACTCACACAGAGAGAGGGGTTGTACTCGTTAATGTCTTAGCCGGAACACATCATTATATCTCATTTTGTATTTCTATAAAAAAATCGTTTGCCCAGCCTAACACTATTGTTGTTATTGTTTTTATCCTGTAAAGCGCTTTGAGGAGCACAGCTTTCTCACCACTTAGATTACTTTTTGATACCATCCTTACACAAAGCAGAAACTTCTTGTAATTTCCGATGACATACAAGTGGAAAGATTACAGCTTTTAATCGTCTTTTTTCTGAACCAGGGAAAATCTGATCATGTTTCTCTATAACAATAATAAAAAACTTTATTTTACATATCACCTTTAAAAGTGGCATCTCAAAGCAATACAGTAGATGTAAACCACAGATTACAAAGTAAATACCCAGACAAAGGCAAACACGTTTTTAATAAAATCCTTTTATTCATTCAGCAGAGAGAGAGTGTAAAACCTGGGCGTAACAGCTGTTCCTTTTTCTGATCACTCGCTCTCTGGATAAAAGTCTCACCTGTCCTGTTCTTTGTTTTCCTAATTTGCCGATTATGCTTTCTGTGATCCACTCCTGCCCTCACACCTAAAGAAGACTATTTTAAATTTCTTTGCGTGGTCCATTGTGCAATTAACCCTTGTATGTGCTGTCCTTAAGGTGATATCACATAAAGGTGATATGTAAAATAATGTTTTTTTATTATTGTTATAGAGAAACATGATCAGATTTTCCCCGGTTCAGAAAAAAAGATCTAAAGTATACTAGTTAAGAAAAATAAATCTAAATGGGGAGAAAGCTATGCTGAAAGTTTATTAAGATACCTAGAAGACAAAGATATCAATTTATGTTGCATTTGTCTGATTTTGAATAAAAAAACACATATATTTAAATCTGTGTTTGCGATTTAAATCAAAACGCGATTTAAATCAATATAAATGTTTATATTATAACGCCTAGGTGACTATTCATTGTTATTAAAATGACTTAAATTCGATCTTTTTGTGATATTTAGAAATATACATTTGTTTGGTGCGAGTGAAGTTATATTTAATCTCTGAGCCATACTGATTCTTATGGAAGCTAGTTTCCGCTAGGGAGTAAAAAAAAAAACAACAACTATGGTATTCTCTCCGATGCAGTGCAGTTAAAAACATATCTCTAAAATCTCCTAAATGAATATAGTTTATGACCATCAGACGCTTTATGCTCCTTTTCTTTTTTCCAGTGGATTGAACAGGGATATGCATTTCATTAAGTACTTTTCACTGATGAAACAACAGTTGCTCTGGAACAGTATTCAACCATGTCGTTTTATAAAAAGGGGAGATATGTACGCGTTACTGAAGCTAAAAGTTTAGCCTTTGTCACTAATGTAACCACTAAATAAAGACATATAGAAATCCCTATGTTACAGACTGTATATGGCTGGTATTGGTAGTTCAAAGAAAAAATACACACCAGTATTCCACTTTCCCCCTAAACATTTTAAGCATCAGAGTCTTACATGTGGTTATTTTGGAAACGTTTGTACGTGCTCCTTCTGACCATGTTACTGTTAACCGTTACTGACCATATTAAGTTTAAGTGCCTGTGGGCACTTTTCCTGTCCGTGGGGGGTGGACCGTCTTTCATAAGAAGGTTAGTCTGTTCTACTCTGTGTCGCATTAACTAACCTAGTATACTTTAGATCTTTTTTTCCTAACCGGGGAAAATCTGATCATGTTTCTAAAGTATACTAGTTTGTCACTCTTCTCATCCCCTCTTTGCTTAAAGGCTTTTGAATAGAGTCACATGAAAAGAGAGGTGAAACAGCCCTACACAGCCCAGTCGCAGTACACAAATATAATTATATCTTATTAATTTCTTTAGTCAGCGATTCTTTTAATACAGTCTTTGCTGTGCTCTAGAGGATCCTTATGACACTTCGAGCTCTGGTTGAATGATTAGTGTCGCAGTTTAAATAATTTTCCTAGTTAGAAATTATGAAGCACTCTGTTAAAAGCAAGGGAGTTTTTATGTCCGTTGCAGTAAAAGAAAATGCCTGACAAAGTAGGGCTCGGACAGATTCCAAGTGCATTTTTGCAATTTACGTTGCAACAGACAATGTACAGCGTGTACTATTCTTGTGTTGCGGTACATGAATATAATTATATCGTTATTAATTTCTTTAGATACGTGATTCCATATTATATTCCCTTTTAATCAAATTCTAAAAAGTATGCTTGTTGACTCCGGTATCACGTTAGTTAAAGACTTTGATGCTTAAAATGTTTAGGGAGAAATGGAATACTGGTGTGTATGTTTTCTTTAAAGTACCGAGACCAGCCATATACTGTATGTTTAAGTTCCAAAATTAATATTGTTTATGGCCTTCACACGCGTGACAGTATGCTCCTGTTCTTTTTATGCTCAGGTACTAAGATTTCCCTTCAGTGGTAAAATTCCATATAAATATTCAATACTTAAACGGGCACAGTTAAGACATTAAATATACATATACATACTGTATACAGTACAGTTTGCATACGGTAATGTGTTTATGTTCCTAAATCAATCTCTTTTATGAGCATGTGAAAGGCATGGTGAATCGATTCTCAAAAATTACTGTACTTTGCATGATTGGAAACAAATGTGTGATTGCGAAATGCCGTGGTGTTACTTTTACGGTCAATGAAAAAAATAATGTGGACCAGGGCAATACTTTGAGTTTACAGCTTGTCCAAGATCATTCATTATTAATACTATTAGTAATATCTTCGTTAAAGACTTTGATGGCGACAGCTCAAACATGAGAGGTTGAAATTCCTGATACTATTATTTTGCTTGCGGTATTATAGGAGAATTTACAGTAACTAGCGGTATTTACCGGTAACTAGTGGTATTTACCAGTAACTCGCGGTAGACTGCGTAAAGGGCACCGCAAAATAATGCGGTATCGCCTGCACATTTTGAATGGCTGCATCTGTATTTGAACAAATTTGAATATCTCTTGAATTGATGTGTGGGTGGGAGCACATTATAAAAAACAAAGAGTAAAACTCCGAACAGATAATTGTGTTCCAAGGTAAAAAGCTGACAGGATTGACACTTGGTAAGAAGGTTGCAGTTGATGTACCCGATGTTTAAGGGTATTAAAGTCAAAAAGCTAATCTGTTTTATGGATATGAAATGTTTCTGGGAGAAAATAAATGGAGTTTGCTGTATTTTACTGAGATGTGATTTAAGGCTATGAATATGCTCCTATTATAAACCCAAAATGTAACATAATGTGATTCACATTTTTCAGTGTATAAACATACTTAATGCTTCATACTTACAATTTTAAAGTGGAATTACAAAATTGCACTTAAAAAACTCAAATTAAATTCAAAACTTTTACTAAAGTGCAAACATAGTTTAATGTTATTCTAACCATGAAAATCAAATTTCATAAATGAATGTTTGAAGAAAAACTATACACAGCCTACAATTTTTAAATGATTACCAAAAATGGGAAACTTTAGTTTATATATACTTCACTAGTTTATAATTTATTAAACCAAGACAACAGTTTGTGATAAGTCACCATCAGGGCCTGAATAAAAGGTCTTTAACCAATTAGTAAAATAATTATTTCATTATTCAATAAAGAATTACAATAGAAATGAAAATTAGACACTCAGATAACATAACCTGCCAATAAAAACAGTTAAACTGTAAAGTAAACATACAATTACAGTGAATTACTTTCAATACCAATTATAAATACAGGCGTCTCTGCTATAACCCGATAGATAGTTTCCTGTAAAACCTCGCTTTATGCAAAATTGCACAATAAAAATAACAGGGCTTATGGGAAAAATAGGGTTAAGGGCAGCCCACTCCAAATTAACCAAATACCTAACCAAAGCTTTACTAAATTTAATAATTATCCTTATAAAAATGTTAAAAAACAAAGAATTTACAAGAATATTTACAAGATATTACAAGTTCACCACCTGAAATTCAGCAGCACACTTCTTAGACACTTTCTTGTCACCTTGTTCACTCATATTTATGGCAATGCAGAAGATTTAGTGAAATAGCACAAAAATTAAAGAGCACCTCCCAATTAGCACTTCCAAAACAAAGCATGTGGGACAACTGATCATCATGTGTATTCCTCTGCAGACCGCCGTGTTCACATAAACATGCCGGGGTTTAAATCGCATATAAGCCAACATGAGTTTCGCGTTATACAGACAACTTTCCCCTATTTACCAATCGTGTATGAGCCAATTCACATTTTGGAAAGTGTAATAGCAGAGATTATGGTATAATTATTATTATTTCAAATAGGTAGCTGCATCAGCATGCATAGGCTGCAAAGGAAAGTAAAGGTTTATTCCATCCTGAAAACAGAAGAAAAGAAACACAACGTTTCAGCTGTGTACCCATCTTCGGGTGTGTCTTCTTTACTGTTCTCTTGAAATAGCTTTTTTTGTCACAAATTAAAACTTATCTGAAAGCATCACTGAACTTTTCGGTGACTTCTTGCATCTCTACACAAAACACTGCATTTGACTGATAAATCGACCGATTATTATTATTATTATTATTATTATTATTATTATTATTATTATTATTATTATAGATTATTATTCTGTATGCATACAAACAAATATAGCTCTGTTTCACTCCAATAGTCTACATTTGGAAAACTAAACCAGATTTGATCATTGATCAAGTCCTGGGACCTCAATTGCTGCCTGTCCTGTGGGCTCAGCTTAAAGTGACAATGTCCTAGCTGAATTTAATTTAATGTAGCAGGCAGAATAATTAGTGTCCTCATGCTGCTTGTGTAATAACATTTTTCTTGTGAGATCTGAAAGTGACAGATAAGCCATAGCTACCCTCTTTGCCAGATATGAGCCCCATTTTAACATTTGTGATATGAACTGTGGTGAGGAATCTGCAAATCAGTAAAGCTTATCTTGGGTCTGCAAGATGAATGAGACAGAATCAAAAAAGACAAAAGACAGCATCTGTAACCTGATGCAAAAGTATATGTCAAAACCTTTCAGATCTTGCTTCCAACTGTAGATATCTGGCTCTGGCCTGGGGGCATTGATCTGGTCTCCTGACCTGACTTTAGAGAAGTTTAGAACGGACACCTGCTGTTGTACTTGACACCACAGAAATAGCTGAAAGGTGGGACAACATCAAGAATAGCAACTGGACCATAAGTGGAATGCGAACTCTTTAACTCCCATTCATGTTAATAAAATGGCTGGACTGGGACCATAAAAACCTCTGAAAAAATGTTGCATTTCGAGGCACTGTGGGAAATACACCTCATGCATTGGTCAGTAGTGAAAAGATTTAATCGTTTAATCTCTTTACTGTGCACATTTTAATCCGCTTAGTATTGGATATTTAAATGGAATTTTACCAGTAAAGGGAATTTTTAGTAGCTGAGCATAAAAAGAAGAGGAGCATATGCATCTGAAGGTTATAAACTATATTAATTTAGGAACATAAATATATTATGTAAATACAGATGCTTACACAGCTCCCTAGGTAAATTATCATACTTGACTGAGAAAGCTTTAGAGAACTTAACATTTTTATTAACAAATTGTAAATACGATGTTTACATTGACGTTATTAATTTTTCACTTAAGTGTATGAAGGAGTGTCAGCTGTCAATGAGAGCAGACCTCCCCTCTTAGGCTGGGCAAACAATTTTTTTTAAGTTTTAAAAATGAAATAAAAAATTAGATATAATGATATAAACATTTACTGTAATACATTTACTTTGGGTAGCTGCGTCAGCCTGCAACATTTCAGCTGTGAATCCTTCTTCAGGTGTGAGGGTCTTCAGCTCAAAATGAAACACTTGGAGTTTGTAATGTAGGGCGCTCTGAACGAGTTCAACTTTAATGCAGGAAAAATGTATTTTCCAGAAGCTATACTGATGCTTATGGAAGCCTGTTGCTGCCAGGGAGTAAAAAAAAAAACGATGCAGTGCAGTTAAAAAAATATCTCTGATGCTGTTCCTAAATTAATATCGTTTATGACCATCAGACTCTTTATGTTCCTTTTCCTTTTCTTTTTTTCCAATGGATTGAACAGGGAGAGGCATTTCATGATGTACTTTTCACTGATGAAACAACAGTGGCTCTGGAACAGTTTTCAACCATGTCGTTTTATAAAAAGGAAAGATATGTGAACAAGCAAAACCCAAAACATCCACTGATGGTTAGCCTATTCTACTCTGAGAAGAGTAGAGGGGGTGGAAAGTGCCCGTGGTCATTTAATTAGTATTAACATTCGCGCTGATTCCCTTGCGAAGATATGGACATAAGAATATTAGTGCGTGGTAAAAAAAAAATGGCATACAAATGACAAAGTGAAGGCTGTGAAAACATTCACAATGTACTTTATACACAAAGGAAGTGTTCTCACAACTATACGAGATTTAATAAAAATACTACAGGCGTGCCAAAATTGTTTTTGAACTTCAAGCTAATTTGACCCCGGTCTGTTTTCATTCAGGTAAGGGTCAACTATATACACGATACTGCTGACAGCAGGAAAATTCCTATACTTTACTCAGCAGCGTCTTAAAACCAACACCCATGGTGTTCAAACTGATTATTTACAGTATACACAGAAGACTGACACAGCTTCACGTTGTGAATCTGTTTTTTCTAAGAAAACGTGTCCGTGGTGGAAAGGTGGAGTGTCTGTCCTTGGAAGACTTGCCCTATTCTACTTTGAAAAAACTTGCGAAACCGGTTTGTTTACAATGTAGACACAGAGACCCAGACAGTGGAATGAAATTGGGCACAGCCAGCACTCTGAGAGCAAGAGAGAGATGCGAAAACTGCGCAGCACCTGGCAAATGCACAACATTAATGTAGGGCATTCGTGCTCATGTGGATTTGCGCCCTACACCCTGCGGTACCACTGTGTACATGTTGTAATATTTAGAAATATAAAAAAATGCCAATAACATTTGCCATTTTAGTTTTTCAAAGAAATGTTTATTTGTTAAAAGAAAAGTTATGGTAACAGCTGGGTTTGAACACCCGACCTCACGGTTATAAATCAGTCACTTAAGCTATCACACCACCAAGACAAATCATAAGACAACCCCTGAAACAGCCATACACATATTAATGGAAAGTCTTATACTACTGTTTGTGCAACACTACATGGATATAGTTATACCATTATTAATTTATTTAGATACGCGAATCCGAATCCATATTATATTTTCTATTAATCAAATTCTAAAAGTATGCTTTTGTTTAATCAGATAATTAGTGTATTCGCAGAAAAGGTTAAAACGATCACTTTTCACAAAGTATATAAATGTACAGAAATATGGTCAGAAGGAGCATGTAAAAACGTTTCGAAATAACCACATGTAAGACTTTGATGCTTAAAATGTTTGGGGAGAAATGGAATACTAGTCTGTATTTTTTCTTTAAACTACCAAGACCAGCCATATACTGTACAGTACAGTTTACAAACAGTAATATGTTTATGTTCCTAAATTAATATATTTTATGAGCATGTGAAAGGAATGGTGAATCAGAGATTCTCAAGGCTGTCTCTGTATGATTGGAAACGAATGCGTGATTGGATCAACGGAATGCTGTGGTGTATAATGATTAAAATACTGTAATACACAGTTTAAATTAAAAGTCTAAAGAGTATATAACTTAAATTCTTAATTGGATAAAGACTGTACTTCAGCAGTGATCGGGATTTGAAACAGAATGTTTTCTGGATACAGATCAAATGCTGTATATGAGAGGTTAAACTTTATTAACTTCTCCTGGCGGTTTTACAAGGTGATACTGAATACTATTAACATAATTTAATTTGCATACCGTACAGCGCGGTAGATGCGAAATGAGGCATTATTTACTCAAAACACTGAAGCTTACATCTCCTATGACCAGAAAACATTACTGGACATCAGAAACAACTGCAGGGATTTCACCTTTAATTCACTTGACCTGGATTACATCAGATTACATCAGCTTGTCCATCTTCAACACTGCAGACCTGAAAGCCGCAAAGCTGCCTGACCATGAACGCTGGGAGAGGAGACGGCGCAAGCGGTGAGATCGCAAACCGAAACACGGTAAGATAGCCGGGCTGCAAATAAGACTAAAAGAACAGTGGAACAGACCAACTATACAAAGTCTGCTCCTCATTAACATACGGTTCCTAGACAACAAACAGCCGCCTCTGGTAAAAATAAAGGAGGAGGTCTGTGTATTTATGTCAACCAAACATGCTGCAGAGATGCTACAGAAATCACGATCCACTGCTCAACCGATTTTGATTTTTTTATGGTAAAATGCCGACCCTTCTATTTACCAAGGGAATTCACGTCGGTCATTATTATTGCTGTGTACATACCTCCTAGCGCTAATGCTAAGGAAGCAGTCAAAACGCTAACCAAAGCTATTAGTAAACAAGAATCAACACACCCTGATGGTGTTTTTATTATTGCAGGCGATTTTAATCAGGGAAATCTAAAATCAGTCCTGCCTAGCTACCGCCAGAACATTGACTGCCCCACCAGAGGAAACAACACACTAGACCATGTTTATACTGAGATACCTGGCACTTACAAAGCAGTACCTCACCCCCCTTAAGGACAATCTGACCACATCTTCCTGTTCCTACTCCCAGCCTACAGACGACTTCTCAAATGTACCAAGGCATCAGCTTTAACTGTAAAAACATGGATCAAAGAGGCAGAATCAATGCTTCAGGACTGTTTGGAGTGCACAGACCAGAGTGTGTTAAAAAATGCAGCCTCCCACGGATCCCACACCGATATCGACATGTATGCATTATCAGTCACCAGCTACATCAGCAAATGTGTTGATGATGTGGCAAGTGTTAAAAAGATATGCAAATTCCCAAATCAAAGACTCTGGATGAACACCGAGATCCGCTCTCTGCTCAAAGCTCGTGATGCAGCCTTCAATCTGGTAGAAGAAATGAGAGGGGCAAGGAAAAAAAGAGCTGGCATAAAATCTGCCAAGAAACACTACAAAGCTCAGATAGAACACCCCTACAACACCAGCGCTAACCCACGACGCATGTGGCAAGACATAAATACAATCACAAGCTACAAGAACAAAAGAAGCCCTGTAAGTGCTACTGACCCCTCCCTTCCAAACAAGCTTTACACATTCTATGCGCACTTCAAAGCTCATAACCCTGAACCAACCACCTGGACCACTGATTCCCCTACCA